>NW_024068449.1:0-141645 GCF_009389715.1 Phoenix dactylifera | reverse complement strand
GAAATGATAGATTTTATAAAAATAAAATCGATTACAAATAACAATGGAGATTAGAGGCCTAATACTCCTTCTCTTTTGCAATAAAATAAAGAAAAAGAAAGAAAAACAAATCACTTTTCTTCTCCCTCTCTCTCCCACGGTGGAACTTCATCATAGAATATATATATTTTTTTTCTTTCTTCTTTCCAAGAACAGAGCAATGCTCTGTTTCTTCTTCTCTCCCCACCAAACCGAGCTCCCTCTCTCCCCTGTTCTTTGGCTCAACACCCAGCCGAGAGCTCCCTCTCTCTTATTCCCGCCTTCTTCCCCTCTTCTTATAGCCCTTGGAGACGCGTTGGGGATGAGCTGGCAGCACCGTGAGTGCGGAGCGCTAGGATTTTCACCGTGTGAAGAATGCGGTCGCTGGGATTCCGGGAGACAGCTGGGAATGTTGATCACGGAATGGAGCTGATCATGGCTTGATTGTTGGGAGATTGCTGGGTTGGAAGATGAATGCGGATGGGCTGATCCGTGGGTTTCTTTGTTTGGATGTGCTGGCTGGGACGTTCATGGCACGAAAGAGCTGGGATTTTGATCGCGTAAGGAAGGAGACGCGGAAGAGACGCTGGGATGGAGCTGTGATCGCAGTTGACACACGGTTGAGGGGCTGGAGATGCGTTGGGGATGAGCTGGCCGCGATGTGTGATACGCTGATTTGGGAAGGAGCTACAGACGGACGCCTGGGATGGATGCGGAAGAAGTGGTGGTTCCGGACGATGGCTAGATGCGGGATCACTTGGAGCTTCGTGGATGTCGGATTGGAAGCGAGATCACGACTCAAAATGGACATGGGAGGCTGAAGAGCACTGCGGGATACTCGGACGCAGGATTCAGGCAGCTCGGACGCGGCTGGAACGGGCGAAAGAAGCTGCTGGGAGGAAGAAAAACAGTGATCAAAAAAGAACATTTCCGAAACACTGGTCATATGAACTGTGTCTTTACGTAACACTGTTCATATGAACAGGTTCATCTCAAACACTGTTAATATGAACAGTGTTTTCACGGAACACTGTTCATATGAACAGTGATTTCAGCCATGAATAGAAATTTTGGGAATAAATAGTAATTTCAGCTTTTGTTTATGGGATTGGAGGTTAAAAAGTTCTCTTTCTTTGTGATGAAGTGAGAGTGGGAATCTCTACTCCGGAAGAGTGCGGGTGCTAATCCAGAAAGGAGGGAACGCGAGGATCACTGGAAGATCGCACGCGGGCTCCGAAGTTTGGGTGCAATTATGCTTGATCATATCATGACAGGATTGGGCCCGTGTGGTTTGGGGCCATGATGCATCCCTCTAAACCCTACCAAATGCGCATTTAAACTTTAATTTATACTAACCTGTGCCAAACAAAAAATATAATATTAACTCGGTGAATTTATCATTATCAGTTAGCAATAACACTAATTTAGGTGATATGTAGATCGCACTTTTGTGCTCTCGTCATACCTTCCAACTAGCTTATTGCTAGTCTCTAGCAATTAACGAGCAAACGATAAAATGAGGGTACAAAAGATGTAGTCTTACCCATGACTTTTTATTGAAGCTAAGTACATAAAACTGAGATACGTACCCACTTTCGTAGAGCATCACGATTGCACTTAGCACGTGCAATAAGCCTTTAAACCCCTAGGTTATCCTAGTGGACGAGTGTTGTCTCATGAGGGTTTACAGTGAAGTTACCCACAAACTTCATGAGTCAGAGATTTCCAATTTTTAACTTGAAATTTGAACAAGTATTACTGTATGAAACTAGAATTGCAAGGACAATAGAGATTTGTTGCTATCATGTTTAAGTAGACTCTAACTCGAGTTTCATTACACCCCATCTATCTGCTAACAAGTCAAGAATGTAGTGAGGTGCAAGATAGTATCATATAAATGAGTGGCTTTCACTTACTTCAAACATGATCACTCCAATTTTCAAAACTTTCTAGAGTTAAATGGTAATGAACACCCCAGATTTATTTATTTATTTATTTAGTTTAATTTTTTTTTTTCCGACTGAATGCTAAGAAGAATGACTTGTGCAATATCTAGCCTTATTAAGCTTTCTAGCTAACCCATGTAGCGAGTGTTAGGCCAATGACTTCCGATCCAGATGGCTCAGGGCACTAGGAGTAAAGACACCCTAACAGGCTTAATAACTCAAGTTAACTAGGCTCCAAGGCCGAATTAGTCATTCAGAGTTTAATTTCAGTCATCCTCACCTTTTACGCGAACACTCGCTGCTTGCCAAACAAGAGGCCCGGTTACTCAGTGAGAAGACTTAAAATAAACTCATTTTATATATATTTTTTTTAATTTTTTTTATAGGGTGTTCATCACACTTATAACTTTAAATTATCCAGAAGATTAAAAGTATTCATATTAGTTATAAGTTTACATACCCCACTATTCATGTGCTTATGTGTAGGTGCTAAATCATCTTCTATCATATTAGCAGGAGACAGGTGAGACGAAAACTCAAGCTAGAACTGCTATCATATTTCTTAACTCAAAGCTATTTGTCAAAGCAATTCCTAGTTTGTACAGCCAAAAAGATTAGAATTTGAGTTAAAAATTTGAAATCCTTTTTTTTTCGCATAAAAAATCAAAAATATTCTCACCTCCATACCTAAATCTAACATTGTCCTCAATGTTAAAGAAAATTTAAAGCAGTAATAGGACAGAGGAGAAGTTACCTAATATGGGTAGGTAAAGTGACAATTGGGGCAAAAACCTCCAAACCTGCATGTTAGTAATTTATTGAAATTATTATTATTATTATTATTTTTATAATATTTACATGTTGGGTTGCCACCCAAGAGCGCTAAGTTTTATGTCTTCAGCTAGACAATTCTAATTTATTCATGATAGACAGGGTCGGTCAGAAGTATCTCCTCGACTTCTGGACTCAGATACTTAAGATATGGTTTTAAACGATGTCCATTGACTTGAAAGGACCTGCCATCCTTGGTATTGCATATTACTACTGCACTATACGGGTGCACTTTCTCTACTGTGTATGGGCCAGTCCAGCGAGATTTAAGTTTTTCAGTGAATAGATGTAATCGAGAATCATATAGGACTTTTTGTCCTTGGTGAAATTCCTTACGAATGATCATTTTATCATGCATGATCTTCATGCGATCTTTGTACTTCTTGGCACACTCCTAAGCATCGTTTCTAATTTCTTCAAGTTCATCGAGTTGAAGCTTCCTATGTTCTCCCGCTTTGTCAAGATCGAAATTAAATTTTTAATCGCCCAATAGGCCTTGTGCTCTAACTCGACAGGTAAATGGCAGGCCTTGCCATAGACAGTTCTATATGGAGACATTTCAATTGGTGTTTTGTAAGCCATCCGATATATCCACAATGCATCTGTTAGCCTAAGAGACCAATCCTTCCGAGATGTATTAACAGTTTTTTAAAGGATGGTCTTGATTTCTTGATTGGAAATTTCGACTTGTCCACTTGTTTGTGGATGATATGGTGTACTGACCTTGTGATTAATGTTGTATTTTCTCATAAGGGCTTTAAAGATTTTATTACAAAAATATTTCTCCCTATCACTAATGATAGCACGAGGGGTGCCAAAACGAGCAAAGATAGATTCTTTAAGGAACTTGATCACCACTTTGTGATCATTGGTCTTACACGCGATAGCCTCAATCCATTTTGATACATAGTCAACTGCCACAAGAATGTACTGATGCCCAAAAGACATAGGAAAAGAATCCATAAAATCAAAACCCCAAACATCGAAGATTTCTATAATTAAGATAGGGTTCAGGGGCATCTCATTCTTTCTCGAAAGTTTTTCTAATCGTTGACATCGATCGCAAGATTTACAATAGTCATGCGCATCTCGAAAAAGTGTGGGCCAATAAAATCCGCACTGCAAAACTTTTGCAGCAGTTTTTTTTTCCCACTAAAATGACCACCACAAGCATGGTCATGACAAAAGAAAAGGATATTCCTTTGATCGTGTTCAGGGATGCATCGTCTGATGATTTGATCAGGACAGTATTTGAACAAGTATGGTTCATCCCAAAAATACCATTTTACACGAGCTAGAAAGCGAAATTTCTCTTGTTTGGTCCATGAACTGGGCATTCGTTCAGTAACTAGATAGTTGACTACATCAGCATACCATGGAACATTGGTATGGAAAATCATCATTAATTGTTCATCAGGGAAAGGTCTCGGACACAGGTATGGATTCTCCAGATGATTCAACAATTAATCTGGACAAGTGGTTAGCTACAACATTTTTAGATCCCTTTTTATCTCGTATTTCAAGATCAAATTGTTGAAGCAATAGGATCCAACGAATGAGTCTTGCCTTGGCATCCTTCTTTGTGAGAAGGTACTTAAGGGCGGCATGATCAGAATAAATAAGGACCTTGGATCCTATTAGATAGGGACGAAATTTGTCAAGAGCAAAGACAACAGCCAACAACTCTTTTTTAGTGATAGAATAGTTGAGTTGGACGTCATTAAGAGTTTTGCTCGCATAATGAATCACATGGGGGAGCATCCCCATTCGCTGACCTAGGACGGCACCTATTGCATAATCAGATGCATCACACATGATTTCAAATGGCAGATTCCAATCGGAGACCTTATGATGGGTGCTGAGGTTAGTTCAGACTTTAGTCTTTCGAAAGCAGTTATACAAATTGGCGAAAAATTAAAAGTAGTATCTTTCGCCAACAGATCGCATAAGGGTTTCGACAATTTACTGAAATCTTTGATAAAGTGGCGGTAAAAACCCGCATGCCCTAAAAAGGATTCAACTTTCCTAACAGTTTTGGGAGGTGGTAACTTGGCAATTAATTCTACTTTGGGTTTATCCACCTCAATTCTCCTTTGTGACACAATGTGTCCCAAAACAATACATGATTCTACCATGAAATGACACTTCTCTCAGTTGAGAACTAAATTTTTCTCTTTACATCGTTCTACAACAAGGGTCAAGTGATGCAGACATTCATTAAAATTAGATCCGAATACAACAAAGTCATCCATAAAAACTTCTAAAAATTTCTCCACCATGTCGGAGAAAATGCTCATCATACACCGCTGGAATGCAGCCGGTGCATTCTATAACCCAAAAGGCATGCGACGATAGGCAAAAGTGCCAAAAGGACAGGTGAATATGGTTTTCTCTTGATCCTCCCGTGCAATTGAAACTTGGTTATATCCAGAATAACCATCAAGGAAATAGTAATGAGAGTGGCCAGCTAAACGTTCTAACATTTAGTCAATGAAGGGTAGTGGGAAGTGGTCTTTCCTAGTCATGGCGTTCAGTTTTCTGTAGTTGATGCATACTCGCCATCCAGTTTGGATTCGAGTTGGGACTAATTCATTGTGGTCATTCTTAATCACAGTGATTCCAGATTTTTTTGGTACGTGATAGTCAACTTTAAAGACCACGCAATAGCACGTATCTAGTAGAATAGTGATTATAGGTATTAATCCACAGGGATTGGGGTACAGTTGTTTTCTTAAAAAAATATATTTAAAAGAAAAAGTTTGTGAAAAAAATTAAACTAAGAAATTTAATAAAAAAATGCAATTAAAAGGATATCAGTTAAGAGAACCTGGGGCAAGGAATTCACCACTAACATCGGAACAAGGGGTGGTTCTATATACACCCCCCCTATTGCTCAGGACACCCCCCAAAAATTAAAAAAAATTAAATACTCTCTACACCCCCCCATTTGCTAAGGACACCCCTAAAAAATTAAAAATTCCTAAATTACCCCCCACCCTCCCCACCCCCTCACCTAAATTGCTCTCTACACCCCCCAAACCCCCCCCACCCCGCTCTTCCCCTCCAAAACACCCGCCGGCTTCTCCCTTCCGCCCAAAAAACCTCGCCTCAAGCACCTCGCCGGCGGCCAAACCCCCTCCGTCTCCCTTTGAACTGTTCCGCCCAAAGCACCTCGCCAACGCCCAAAACCCCCCCGTTCCCCCTTCTCCCTCTCGTCGCCGGCATTCTCCCGATCTCCGACCACCTCGCCGGCTTCTCCCGGAACCACCTCCCCGGCCATCTCCCGAGCAACGAGCACCTCGCCGGCGCCTCCACGACCACCTCGAGGTAGCTCCCCCCCCGCCTCCCCAAATCGTTCGGCACTGGTTCTTTGAACCAGTGCCTTCGGTTCGGCCCCATGGGGCCGACTCGCTGCAATTGGGTCGGCCCCATGGGGCCGACCAAAATACATTGGTTCGGCCCTATGGGGCCGACCCAATGTATCTTGGTCCCCATGGGGCCGAATCCAAATTTTTTTTTTTTTTTCTGTTGCTAGACTAAGGATTATTTTTATTCCCAAATTTTAGCCTAGATCACGTCCTTAGGGTGAATTGGATACCCAACATCAAGGACAAGTTTTTCATTACTAGATTAGATAGTAATTTGAGAAGTAGGGATAATTTAGAATCATTATCATATAGCATTAACATGGTGCATCCAAATATGATGATCTTGTTACCTTCATCGATGTCATTCTTGATCTTGGAATGATTATCTCATATCAAATGCTCTATCAAATAATAAAACCACAACATTAGTTAACGAACAAAAACTAAAAACAAAAACTAAGAACTGCGGCATAGTTTTAGGTAAAGTCTATTATTGAGTTATGTCTTGAGTTTACGAGTCGTATACTTTTGAATTATCATTTATGTATGCAATTGAAGTAACATTGAATTATTTATCACAAAACCCAATCATGTAGATTCCAAGAAGTAACTTGTTTCTTTTTTGGCTTGTTTTATCATTTATCATTTATGTATGCAATTGAATTATTTTCTTTGATATAGCCTAACATTGAATTTCTATATTTTCAGACATGGATCCCGGTCCCTCCAGAGTTAGACCTACGGCGTCAGCTAGGAGACGTCGTGCTAGGATTGCTTCTCCCGAGCCTGCTCATATGCCATCGCCCTCTCCTGAGTCAGAGCATGATGATATGCCCGCTAGGGGCGAAGACGATGAGTCCGTTGGACCATGTCCAGGAGGTCCAGAGGATGAGTCCGTCCTGATCAGTTTCAGGCCGCATATAGCAGCTTCCATCTGGAGGCAACAGGTATTGTTTATTTGTTATAGCATTATATTTTGTTTATTGATGTTTTATAAAGTAGTAGTAATTATACATTTATATTACAGGAACGGGCTCCACTAAAGTGCATGAACCATACTGCCAAGGTTGGTGAATGAAAGTGGTGGTCTTCAAACCAACCAAATACCAGGTTCAAAGTACTATTGAGGCAGTCGGGCCTCATAGAGTTAGTACAGTGCTCTTATCGATTCACCGATAAGATTCTGATTTCGGGCTTCGTAGAGAGATGGCAGCCCGAGACGAACACCTTCCATATACCATTTGGCGAGATCACTATCACGTTGGATGATGTATCCGCCATTTTAGGGATTCCTGTCGCAGGTGCCTCAGTAGCAGTTTCTCCTGAGAGGATGAGTGATCGGAATGCTGAGGAGCTACTTGTGGAGTTGTTGGGGGTGTCAGCTGGAGACGCGCGTCAGGAGGTACTGTCATCGCGCGGTCAGTCTGTGAGGATGGAGTGGCTGAGGACTCAGTTTCACTCTGTATCTGATAGAGACAGCCAGCAGAGGATAGAGTGTGCAGCACGAGCCTATTTGTTATTTTTGTTAGGCTGCACACTCTTTGCTGATAAGAGTGGGACCAGGGTGCCTATAGCGTATCTGTGTTTACTGCGGGATCTGGATAGGGTGAGCACATATGCCTGAGGTACAGCTGCCTTAGCATATTTGTATCGGCAGTTGGGGATTGCGTCGAGGTCATCAGTGAGACAGATCAGTGGTTATATGACGCTTCTGCAGGCATGGATTTATGAGCATTTTCCAGCACTCAGTCCTCACCCGTCGCTTGAGTATACTGATGCCAGTCCCCGCGTGCACCGCTGGATGCCCGGTACTCCATCCCGTACCACGATGGTGAAGGGAAAATATCCCGCAAAATCCGATAAAATCGGATGCCAGGTCAGAAAATCAGTTTTAAAATTTTATCTATTTATTTATAACAAGTATAAATAAATAACATAACTATATTATGTTTACCATACCTCAATCCCGCAGCGGAAGATGGTCAAGGTACTCAGGAACAGAATCTGGTACAGGGCCAAGTGCTGGATCAGATACTGGATCAGATGCAAGATCTGGTACTGGATCGGAAACTGGATCTGGAACTGGATCTGGTGCCGGATCTGGTACTGATGGATCTGGTGCAATGCAAGGCCCGGATGTACGGACCCTCTACTTCACACGCACGCCAAGAAATGCAGGAAAGTAGGATGATGTCTGTATAGTGCAAAAACCCTTTTGCAAATAAACCCTTGGAAGAAAAGAATTTCAAAAATTCTTTCTTCCCTTTTTTTTTTCTTTCTTTTCCTCTTTCTTCCCGTTTCCTTTTCCTCTTTCTTCCCGTTTCCTTTTCCTCTCTTTTCAAGCTACTCAAAAGATCACGAATCTCCCCTCTCCCCAGATCAAATCTCTAGCAAAGAATGAAGAGAACCCCAGCCTATTTATAGGCAAAGAAAAGGCTGAACCAGGGAAGAGAAAACGGCAAAAGGGAAGAGTGAACGCCAAACGTTTCACGATTTTATTGAATTTTTGAACCGTTTGATTTCAATTAAATCAGTCCTATGTTAAAGAGGTTTCAAAACCGAAGAGACACGTCTCTTCGGATCTTCAAATGGTAGCCGAAAGAGGGAAGATCAAGCGCCCTATGATGAGTTCGGAAGAAGAAGGAAAAAGCGGTCCACGGGAGATGATATGCAGAGAAATCGGTCCATGGACCGAGGAAGAAACCAGAACAACCCGTGTCATTAAATTTGAGGGGCAAAAATGTAAATTTTCAGACTTGACTTAAATGGGTTAATTCAAATGGGCTGAATCAAATGGGTTTGGGTCCATCATTGGTTCTAAACCAAATTGAAGACTAATTTGAAAGATTTTGGATCCGGAAAAATTCCACATGAATCTGATTCATGTGAACTCCAATTAGTTCAATTTTCGGATCAATCCAAGTCACACTTGGACTAGAATAAATATGGAATAAATTCTAATAAAATCATCATGAAACCCAATTACATTCATTTGAATCCAATTCAAAAACAAACTCAACAAATGAGTCCAAATCAATTTCAATTACATTAATTGAAACTTGATTAAGCCAGAATACAGACATAATTAAATACACATCCATGAAATTCAGTATGTACCTCATGTTCAGTGCTAGCTGAACATAGACAAAATCAAATCTCAAATGATCCACAATTTAATTCTCAATTAAATTGGATCAAGTCCTTCCTACTTAACTTGACTTATGTGCGTGACTCCGATAGGTTCGAACACTAAGCCGGTAGTACATGGACTACTCCATACACTAATCAAGGTGACCATCTAGCAATGATACCCGACGTCCGGATAGGTCGAATATGCAAAGCAACATTCAAGAACCTAGACGTATGGTTGTTGCATAATTCATCCCTATGACCTTCGATGCTCAAGATGACCTCAGAGAGGACTGTCGACCTCTGGGTCCGGTCATCCATAGTGTATTTCAAATAATCAAATCAAGTGACCTATCACTTGGTTTACCCTGGCCAAGGTTTTACTGAATTGAAATACAGTGAGACATCAACTCCTAAAATCTGGAGCGGTCAATCCCATCTTGACTCATACACAGACTTCGCGAGTACTTGACTGCACCCAGCATCCTTCCGATCCCTGAATTAGAAATTCAGGTCATCCAGTGCCTAAGTACAGTGAGTTGCTTGCAAGTCACCGTGACAGTCTCAGGTCTAAGGGGTACTTATGCCCATACGTTTTACGAGCTAACTCCCGACAGTGGAGTGCTACGCAGGTGAGTCACTATTCAGTGACGATGTACTCCTACATCTCACCTGTATGCCATACAGTGTCTCCACACTCCTTGGTTTAAGAGGACAACCAACTAAATGGCACACAACGACCTATACTTGACATAGCTATCGTCCAATTGACAGCTCGTCATTTGGTCGCGAACTGGTTTAAGGACTAAATGATAAAACCTCTTTTATTCACTAAATTAGTCCTAAGGACTTCATCACAATACACAGGAGTTCAATTTGAAGATGCAACACTTGTGATAAATAGAAAATTGCCAGAATAAACTTTTATTCATTTTAATAAAACATATACATAATTCAATTTCTTACAATTAAAAAATTGGCTTTGGGACACAATTCCCAACAACTCCCACTTGAACTAAAGCCAATTTGTACAGTATCTAATACCCATCTTCGATTTGTGATAATCGAACTCCTTTACAGAAAGGGCTTTAGTGAATGGGTCAGCTAGGTTCTCCTTTCCATCGATCTTTTGAAGATTGACGTCACCTCGTTCCACGATCTCTCGTACAAGGTGGTAGCGACGCAGAATGTGCTTGGTTCTATGGTGGAACTTTGGCTCCTTTGCTTGTGCAATGGCTCCAGTATTGTCACAATACAAAAGAACTGGACCATTGATTGAGGGAGCAACACCAAGTTGATTTACAAACTTCTTGATCCAAACAGCTTCCTTTGCCGCATCTGATGCAGCAACATACTCTGCTTCGCATACGGAATCGGCTACTGAATGCTGCTTGGAACTTTTCCAGCAGACTGCTCCTCCATTCAGGGTGAACACAAATCCTGACATACTCTTACTGTCATCATGGTCTGACTGAAAACTAGAGTCTGTAAATCCCACAAGTTTTAAGTCAGATTCTCCATAGATTAACCATTGGTCCTTAGTATTTCTTAAATACTTAAGGATGGTTTTCACCACCTTCCAATGGTTCTCACCCGGATCAGACTGATACCTACTTGCTACTGCTAGTGAGTAAGCAACATCCGGTCTTGTACATGTCATGGCGTACATAATAGAACCTACTGCAGAAGCATATGGGATTCTACTCATACGCTCTCTCTCTTCGGAAGTTGTCGGACAATCTTTCTTAGAGAGAGAAATTCCTTGGCCTATCGGAAGATAGCCCTTCTTGGAATTCTCCATGTTGAACCGCTTCAACATAGTGTCGATGTACGTGGATTGGGATAATCCAAGCAACCTCTTAGATCTATCTCTATAGATTTTCATCCCTAGGATGTAGGATGCTTCTCCCAGATCCTTCATGGAGAACTGTGATGACAGCCAGAGTTTCACATTTTGTAATGCTGGAATGTCATTCCCAATTAAGAGAATGTCATCCACATATAAGACAAGGAATGTGATCACTGAACCATTAGCCCACTTGTAAACACAAGGTTCTTCTTCGTTCTTAACGAAGCCATACGTTTTGATAGTTTTATCGAAACGTATGTTCCAACTTCGAGAAGCTTGCTTAAGTCCATAAATGGACTTTTGTAGCTTGCATACTTTGGACTCGTCTGTGGATATGAAACCCTCAGGTTGTATCATATACACCTCTTCTTCTAGCTCTCCATTTAGAAAAGCTGTTTTCACATCCATTTGCCAGATTTCATAATCCATATATGCTGCTATAGCTAGCATTATCCGAATAGATTTTAGCATTGCCACAGGGGAAAAAGTCTCGTCATAATCGATACCATAACGTTGACGATACCCCTTGGCAACCAGACGGGCTTTATAGGTCTCCACCTTTCCGTCTGCGCCTCTCTTTCTTTTGAAGATCCATTTGCACCCTATGGGTTTTATCCCTTTGGGTGGATCAACTAGTGTCCATACACTATTGATTTCCATGGACTCCATTTCGGATTTCATGGCATTAAGCCACAACTCAGAGTCAGACCTCTGCATAGCATCCATATAGGTGATCGGATCCTCATTGTTCTCATCGAGCTCAATAGGATCCGCGTCATGGACCAAGAAACCGTAGTATCTATCCACTTGACGCGGCACTCTACCGGATCGCCTTAATGGTGCTTCTACATTGGGCTCCGGGTTTGATCTAATCAAAACCGATTCTGTGGGTTCAGTAGATTGTGTTAAATCTTCCACCTGCTGAACTTCACTAAGTTCAACCTTAGAGGCAACAATTCCTTCACCAAGGAATTCCTTTTCCAAAAATGTTGCCTTAAGTCCTACGAACACCTTTTGTTCATTAGGAAGGTAAAAGTAATAACCCCTAGTTTGCTTGGGGTACCCTACAAAATAACACTTATCGGACCTAGGACCAAGTTTGTCAGTTTGAGAACGTTTAACATAAGCCGGACATCCCCAAACCCTAAGGTATGAAAGTGTCGGCTTACGCCCAGTCCATATCTCATATGGAGTCTTCTCAACAGACTTACTTGGAACCTTATTTAGTATTATATACGCAGACTCTAAAGCATAACCCCAAAAAGATAGAGGCAGACTAGTAAACCCCATCATGGATCGAACCATGTCTAACAGAGTTCGATTCCTCCTTTCGGATACACCATTATGCTGAGGTGTTCCTGGAGGGGTCCATTGTGAGAGAATCCCATTCTCCTCTAGATAAGTCAAGAAATCACCGGAAAGGTATTCTCCTCCTCGGTCTGACCGAAGGATCTTAATACTCTTTCCAGTCTGTTTTTCTACTTCATTACGAAATCGTTTGAACATTTCAAATGATTCCGACTTATGCTTCATCAGATAGACATACCCATACCTGGATAGGTCATCTGTGAAGGTTATGAAGTAGGCATAATCACCTTTGGCACTTACGTTCATAGGTCCACATGCATCAGTATGTATGAGGCCAAGAACATTGCTGGCTCGTTCACCCTTTCCAGAAAAAGGTGACTTGGTCATTTTACCCAGAAGACAGGATTCACAAGTTGGCAATGATTCACAATCGTTGATTTCTAAAATGCCTTGTTGGGCTAACCTGTTTATCCTGTTTTTGTTTATATGACCAAGCCGGCAATGCCATAAATAGGTTTCATTGACTTTATCTAATTTAGGGTGTTTATTAGATGTGTACATTACATTCACAGGCAATGATAGAGTATAAATGCCATATTTCATTTGTCCACTGAAAATTTTAGTATCATTCAAAATGATAACACAAAATCTTTCATTTATATAAAAGGTATAACCATTCTTGGCCAAAAAGCCTACAGAGATGACATTCATCAAGAATGCTGGACAAAAGTGACAATCATCTAACATAACTACTCCAGACTCAAAAAACAACTCAATGACTCCTAAAGCTAGGACTGGAACAGATCTTCCATCACCAACATTTAGGAATCGATCGCCGTTCTTGAATCTTCTACTTACTTGAAGTCCCTGCAAAGAATTGCAAATATTAATTGGACTTCCGGTATCCAATACCCAGGTAGTAGAATCATAAACAGAAAAATTACAAGGTGTTATCATATAATTACCTTGTGCAGCAACTGTTTGCTGCATTTTCTTTTTTGGCCTGTTTGGATCAAGGGACGCTAAATAAGCCGGACAGTTCCGCTTCCAGTGACCCTGCTTCTTGCAGAAGAAGCATTCTGCCTTACTCTGATCAGATTTCCGCTTCATAGTCTGTTTGGGCTTAGAGACCCCAGCACGAGCTTTCTGCACCTTCTTCTTCTTTCCTTTCTTAAAGGAAGAAAGTCCTGCAGAAGTCCCACCTACCACATTCACCGACTCCTTTTTGAGTTGGTGATCCTTCTCATAGGTCTGCAGTAATCCTAGCAAACCATGATAGGATACTTCAGGTTTAGTCATTCTATAATGACTAAGGAAGGTCAGGTAGGACTTAGGAAGTGAATTCAAAATGGCATCCTTGCCCAATTGCTCATGCAAAGGAAAGCCAAGTTTACTTAGGCGATCAATTTGTTCGACCATGTACAATACATGATCGGTGACCGATGCCCCTTCCCTCATGCGGGCATTGAATATAGCGCAGGAGGTCTTATGTCGTTCAACATCATCAGGTGTACCGAAAGACTCCTTCAACATTTGAAGGATTTCCACTGGCTGCGCTTCCTCGAATTTACGACTAAACTCGTCATTCATCGAGGCCCTCATGATGCAACGCACTGTAGTGCGATCGTTGAGCCACTTCTGATAAGCGTCTCTGATTGCACGTGGTGCATTGGCTGCAGGTTCCTCAGGTGCAGGATCCGATATCACATACAGGATCCGCTCATGCTCCAATACTATTTTCATCTTTCGATACCAGCTATCGAAGTTAGGTCCATTAAGCTTATCATTGTCTAATAGTGTTCGGAGGGACAATGAGTTAGCCATATCTGAAAAATAAAGGAAAAACCCAACTAATCAGTATATGATTTATTTAATCCTAAAGACTTGGACTTTAGTCTAAAGTTTTCTCCCACTATTTTAATCGAATTAATAGCCTCTACCTTTAATTCGAGGAATTACTTTAATTCCTTAGCGGGTACTAGAATCCACATGGACTGTATACAGGCCCGAGGAAAGCTCGGCCAACCCATATGCATCTAAGGGTAGGTACATTACCAATTATTTCTCTAAATAATTTCTAGTATTTTATTTTGCCCCAGGTGGTAATCAGTAGGCGGAGGCCTCCACTGAAAATCCTGGTCAGATCCAACCATTAATGAACTAACTCGATGACACTACCTAATGTATGATCAGGCCCGAGGAAAGCTCGGCCAACCTAATCACAATCAGATAGCTCAAAGAGCTATCATATAATGAAGGATAATTCCAATATTCAGATGAACACCAGACGGAAGCGTCCTGCATGTCCAACTGGAATACTGGACCAATTATCATCCATTTTAATGGGAGGCTATGACCTAGTTATCTATATAACTATATCATTTTAAGGACCTAATAATTTAGAGGATTTTAGAGAGACTGATAATTCTATATCCTCCCACTGACTGCACTGAGTCATATAGAGGACATAGAATTTATTGGTCTATGGACATCTAAATCAGTCATACTGATTTCCTTATTGACATGGGTGAGTACCAAGTCTCAAGATATCTAAATCAAAGCTTGAACGACCACTTTGGCCAGGTAAGAGAGATCACGGGAGGGTTCCGCCATTAACCGTCTTTCCTAGACACCAACAGAGTTGGCCAGGAAAGAGGTAGCCCCAATTAATAACCGTAGATCCAACTTGCCTTAGACACCAAATGGTATGTCAAGTTGATTTAGATAGTCATTAAGAACTCAGGCTCGACCACTGAGCCACAATCAGATCCAATTGAAGTGTTTGGACATGATCAACAAAACTATTGAGTTTGATCAAATTAGAAAAATGAATTTAGTCTAATACAACTATTGATTCCAATTCAATTCTAACATTAGGTCTAACCTAATCAACTAATCTGATTGTGCTAACCCATGCCCCAAAATCCATGTTCAAATTTAAATTTTAATTCGAATTTCAAATTTTGAATTTTAAATCTTTATTTGAAATTCAAATTTTAAATTTTAAATTCAACATTTAATTCTTTATTAAATGTATTATGATCATGGATTCAAGGTGTCAATTTATTCCAAATATAAACAATTTATATTTAAACTTTGTGGTCATAATAAATTTAAAACTGAAATTTCATAAACATCAATTATGCATAATTTCACAAAAATAAACTATTTATTTTATGATACAAATTAATCTCAATTTTGTGCTAGGACAACCTTTTCACTATAAGGGGTTAACCTTATAGCAGGACAACCTTATAATTCAGCACAAGATTGATATTTTATCAATAAATCTAGATCTAATCTAAATTTAAAAATTAAATCATGCACAATTCTAGATATTATAGGCCAATTCCATCGGCCAACCTGGCTCTGATACCAGTTGAAGGGAAAATATCCCGCAAAATCCGATAAAATCGGATGCCAGGTCAGAAAATCAGTTTTAAAATTTTATCTATTTATTTATAACAAGTATAAATAAATAACATAACTATATTATGTTTACCATACCTCAATCCCGCAGCGGAAGATGGTCAAGGTACTCAGGAACAGAATCTGGTACAGGGCCAAGTGCTGGATCAGATACTGGATCAGATGCAAGATCTGGTACTGGATCGGAAACTGGATCTGGAACTGGATCTGGTGCCGGATCTGGTACTGATGGATCTGGTGCAATGCAAGGCCCGGATGTACGGACCCTCTACTTCACACGCACGCCAAGAAATGCAGGAAGGTAGGATGATGTCTGTATAGTGCAAAAACCCTTTTGCAAATAAACCCTTGGAAGAAAAGAATTTCAAAAATTCTTTCTTCCCTTTTTTTTTTTCTTTCTTTTCCTCTTTCTTCCCGTTTCCTTTTCCTCTTTCTTCCCGTTTCCTTTTCCTCTCTTTTCAAGCTACTCAAAAGATCACCCCCTCTCCCCAGATCAAATCTCTAGCAAAGAATGAAGAGAACCCCAGCCTATTTATAGGCAAAGAAAAGGCTGAACCAGGGAAGAGAAAACGGCAAAAGGGAAGAGTGAACGCCAAACGTTTCACGATTTTATTGAATTTTTGAACCGTTTGATTTCAATTAAATCAGTCCTATGTTAAAGAGGTTTCAAAACCGAAGAGACACGTCTCTTCGGATCTTCAAATGGTAGCCGAAAGAGGGAAGATCAAGCGCCCTATGATGAGTTCGGAAGAAGAAGGAAAAAGCGGTCCACGGGAGATGATATGCAGAGAAATCGGTCCATGGACCGAGGAAGAAACCAGAACAACCCGTGTCATTAAATTTGAGGGGCAAAAACGTAAATTTTCAGACTTGACTTAAATGGGTTAATTCAAATGGGCTGAATCAAATGGGTTTGGGTCCATCATTGGTTCTAAACCAAATTGAAGACTAATTTGAAAGATTTTGGATCCGGAAAAATTCCACATGAATCTGATTCATGTGAACTCCAATTAGTTCAATTTTCGGATCAATCCAAGTCACACTTGGACTAGAATAAATATGGAATAAATTCTAATAAAATCATCATGAAACCCAATTACATTCATTTGAATCCAATTCAAAAACAAACTCAACAAATGAGTCCAAATCAATTTCAATTACATTAATTGAAACTTGATTAAGCCAGAATACAGACATAATTAAATACACATCCATGAAATTCAGTATGTACCTCATGTTCAGTGCTAGCTGAACATAGACAAAATCAAATCTCAAATGATCCACAATTTAATTCTCAATTAAATTGGATCAAGTCCTTCCTACTTAACTTGACTTATGTGCGTGACTCCGATAGGTTCGAACACTAAGCCGGTAGTACATGGACTACTCCATACACTAATCAAGGTGACCATCTAGCAATGATACCCGACGTCCGGATAGGTCGAATATGCAAAGCAACATTCAAGAACCTAGACGTATGGTTGTTGCATAATTCATCCCTATGACCTTCGATGCTCAAGATGACCTCAGAGAGGACTGTCGACCTCTGGGTCCGGTCATCCATAGTGTATTTCAAATAATCAAATCAAGTGACCTATCACTTGGTTTACCCTGGCCAAGGTTTTACTGAATTGAAATACAGTGAGACATCAACTCCTAAAATCTGGAGCGGTCAATCCCATCTTGACTCATACACAGACTTCGCGAGTACTTGACTGCACCCAGCATCCTTCCGATCCCTGAATTAGAAATTCAGGTCATCCAGTGCCTAAGTACAGTGAGTTGCTTGCAAGTCACCGTGACAGTCTCAGGTCTAAGGGGTACTTATGCCCATACGTTTTACGAGCTAACTCCCGACAGTGGAGTGCTACGCAGGTGAGTCACTATTCAGTGACGATGTACTCCTACATCTCACCTGTATGCCATACAGTGTCTCCACACTCCTTGGTTTAAGAGGACAACCAACTAAATGGCACACAACGACCTATACTTGACATAGCTATCGTCCAATTGACAGCTCGTCATTTGGTCGCGAACTGGTTTAAGGACTAAATGATAAAACCTCTTTTATCCACTAAATTAGTCCTAAGGACTTCATCACAATACACAGGAGTTCAATTTGAAGATGCAACACTTGTGATAAATAGAAAATTGCCAGAATAAACTTTTATTCATTTTAATAAAACATATACATAATTCAATTTCTTACAATTAAAAAATTGGCTTTGGGACACAATTCCCAACAGATGGACCATTTAGTGGTTCTACGTGAGTCATTGGACCTTTTGAGCATCGATGAGGTACGTATCATATTACCATTTGCTTGTGTTTGTCAGTACTTTTAATATGCGATATAGTATAAAACTGAAATGGACCTTTTGTTTTGCAGGTTATTTGGGATCCCCATCATCGGCTTCGGGGAGATCGCCCATATGTTGATATCGCATTTTTTAGTGGCTCCATCAAGTGCCTTGATATCGTAGAACCCTATCATCCAGAAAGGGTTCTTAGACAGTTTGGTCGTATTCAGACCATCCCTCGAGCGCCACTAGCCCCTACGCGAGCCAACAGAGGTTCCACAGCAGGCTCGTACCGGATACATTACTCCTATATGGATCAGCTTTGGGAGCGGTGGGAGGACCACGTGCTGAGCCAGGCGAGCAGGAGCCACCCAGTTACCCGGCCATCAGACAGCATACTGGGATACATGGAGTGGTATCTCCGTATCACGCACGTTGCAGTTCAGCCTCCTCATCTGCGCTCGAGTACTCATTCTGGAGCTAGGGGAGGTCATGATGATGCTGACATGCACCGGCGGCGTATTGCAGATGCACTCGGTATCAGTACCGACATTGTACGGATGGGTCCCTCAGAGGCTACGTCACTAGGTGCCGGGCACCTATTTCATGCTATTTGTCAGATGCATCAGTTACTTCTGGGTGATGAGCCTGGCCCGAGTACAGCACCCTCTCATTCGGATCCAGCACCCTCTCATTCGGACGTACAGCAGTACACGCGTCGACGACGGCGTCATAGGGATTGATGATGGAGCCTTTATTTTGATTATGTAGCTTCGACTTTTTTTTTTTGTGTAATTTGAAACTGTTGATATTAATGAAAAATATATATTTTTGGTACATTTACGTGTAATCTTTGTAAAGCCTGGCCCGTTCTATTTTACACAAATATAACAGTGCACATAACAATCAATCTAACAATGCGAAGACAGATATTTTTTGATTTATATTGATGATGGAGTTTCACAGTACATGACTCTAAGAGCCCAAAAAAATTTACAACTTTTAAAAATTGTACATATATAAACAATCAATCTAACTCTACTGTCTCGCTAATTATAACATTAGGTGAGATGCTCTCTTTGAACTGTTGAATCCGGGCTTCATATGCTCTCTTTGCTCTCTTGTAAATTCGCTTGTGTAATCCAGTACAAATTCTGATCCAATTATACTCGATTCGGTTGTAGCATAGCCCTACATATAAAATAATTTATCACCAAGAATTAATGAATCAGAGGATCTGTTCGGCACAAAATTCAGCACGGCACGCGATTTGGCACCAGAAGCCTTCTGTTCGGCTGCACAGTGCCGAACAGAAGGCTTCTGTTCGGCTGCACAGAGCCGGACAGAACCCTTTTGTTCGGCTGCACAGTGCCGGACAGAAGCCTTCTGTTCGGCACTATGCAGCCGAACAGAAGGCTTCTGTTCGGTTGAGGGTTGCCGAACAGAAGGCTTCTGTTCGGCACTGTTCAGCCGAACAGAAGCCTTTTGTTCGGCGATCCAGTGCCGAACGGAGCACGAACCGTGAAAAAAAAAAATTTCGAAATAAGGTGGAACACGTACCTTTGCGGCCGATTCTTCATCCCAAATCACTAGTTGCTTGTCCATGCTTCGAATGGGGCTTAAATCTCCTTCAAAGATCGCCTAAACGATTTAAATGGATCGAGGGGTTTAAGGGGGGTTTGAGGGGTGTTTTTTTTTTCTTTTCAAAACGAAACGGAGGAGGAGGAAGGGGGGGTGTACTGAGAAAATTTCAAGGGCAATATGGTAATTACACTAAAGGTTAGTTTGGGTATTTTTTTTTTGGTTTTTGGGGGGTGTCCTTAGCAATAGGGGGGTGTATATAGAACCCCCCCGGAACAAGGGTTATTTGTTATGTATTTCATTCTTGGATTATTATGCAAATTGGCTACAAGCCTAATAAGCATTCGAATAAAATTTCACAAAAGTAATTTAGGCATAATTCATCTTTAGTTAGCATAAAATGTCTACCCTAATCTAAGGTGGCAGCACATCGCATCTTTCTTAAGCATGAACTATCTTATTTTTACTTCAATGATCATGAAGAACAGTTGTATAAACTTCATATTTAAAATCACAGAAATTAAACATGAAATAAAAGAAGATATTCATTAAAAACAATAAGTTCATACAACTCCAAGAATATAAAACCCTTGGACCTTTGTTAGGGCTGCATCCAGCCCTAGTGAAGAGATCAGCCTTCCATGGAGAATTGAACAGCCGCAGCAGTGGAGAAGGCTTCCATCGCGACCAACTCTTCTTTCTTTCTTCCTCTGGCGACTTCCATCAAAAACTCTCTCTTAACACTTCATTATTTTTTACATGGAAAGTTATTCCCGAAATGCCTCAAAGTCTTCTCTCTCTCCTTTTATTCTTGTGGGAACTCCCTGAGAAGAGCCAAGCTTCTTCTTCTCCCGATGGGGAACTTGGCCTCTAAGGAGATGATTCTGAAGAAGGGAAGTCTCCTCCTTTTATAGTTTCACCAGCTCCTCTATTTCCCTCCCTGGATAGGATCTTTCGAGTGGGAAGATAAGGTCAAGGAACGGCTTGTTCCATGAACGTGATCGAGATGGGGAGATGCCTGATCCGAATGCGAAAGTCGGTGAGCTGGGAGCTGGAATTTGTTGGCTGAAGTTGGCTTGATCCTTGGAGCTCGGATGGCGAGGACGTGGAGCAGGGATCTCGGACGGCTGCTAGCTTCCAGACGTTGTGAAGATGAGCTGATGAGCTTGGGACGTTGTGAGGCTTGATTCTATTCATGGGAGACCTATAAGGATAGGCGTGGGAAATTTGCTGGGATTTGAGTTTATCCTGTGAGAGAATACTCTGTTCCGTGAATGCAGTGGGAGAGAAGAAGATGCTGGGATAAGGATGAACTCGGAACAAGATGAGATCTGGATTCGACTGGGATTGGTTCCGAAACAGGAGAAGAGCACGTGAAGCTTGGGAGGATGAAGTCGGAATGGTTGAATGCGAGTGGATGTGGCTTTGTCTTTGGATTTGGAAGAAGAAATCTGGACGTGGGAGGCCGGTGAACTGGGGGCTGGATCTGTGGACGCGACGTGGATGATGGAGTCAATCCGAACGGCTGGAATGCTGCGGACGTGGAAGGGAAGATGCTGGGAATGAAATCGTTGAGATGGGAGATGGGCTTTGAATCATGGAAGCGGGGAAAACGCGTACGGTTGTGGGAAGGATGAGGATGAACGCGGAGATTTGCTAGGAGGAAGTCACGGTTGCTGGGATTTCGTGGAAGGAGGGAACGGTCGGAATGCATTGTGAACGCGATGTGCATGCAGTGGATAAGCTTGGACACTGTTGGGAACAGGGGAGGTGATTCGGAATGCTGGGAGATCGTGATCTAATCCAGAACGTGGAGGAGAAGCTGGACGTTGGGAGATTAGTTGAGATGAAGAGATGGGAGACTTGAAAACGATGGTTACGGCTGAGAACAGAGGAGCTGGGATTTATCCGAGATGATGGAGTTGGGATGAGGATGCAGGGGATTCGGAGATGCTGTCGTTGGTTGAGATGAAGACGGGCATAAGGGAGAATCGGACATGATGTTGCTAGGTTCATGCGAACGGGAGGGAGGACACGCGGATGTGTTGCCCAAGGTGACAACCCAAGAGGGGGGGTGAATTGGATCTTTTAAAAACTTTTCAACTACTTCTAATCTTTTAGAGTTAATTAAGCTAAGTTGTATGGATGCATAGTGGAATTTAAACTTAGCAAGAGTATGATTCTAATCTAATCAACTATTAAGCAGCGGACTCAATAAAAGATTAGTCTAAGTTTGCCCAAGTATGCAATTCAATACAATGAGTCTTAATGCTGTTATATTGAATGAGACTTGATTAAGTAAATTGAATATGCTTGCAACTAAAAGATGCACGGAGAAGAGTTAAGCAAGCATAGTATCTAAGTAGGTAAGTGAGTGAGGAAGTTAGATAACAAAAAGCATCACAAACACAACAAAAGTATAGTGGTTCGGTGCATCCCAGCACCTACATCCACTCCCCAAGACCTCTTGGGAATTTCACTATAATCCCTCAGATTACAGCCGGTTGTTTTACAAGCTCACAACCCAACTTGTTGTTTTGCGAGATCACAACGAACTCGGTCGGTTTTCACAGGCTCACCGACTAGAACCAACCGATTGTTTTCACGGGCTCACAATCCAACCCAGTTGGTTTTTCCAAAGGCTCACCAACCACAACCTTACAACGATTGTTTTCCGGGTTCACAATCAACCCAGTTGGTTTTTTCCAAAGGCTCACCAACCACAACCTTACAACGATTGTTTTCCGGGTTCACAATCAACCCAGTTGGTTTTCCCCAAAGGCTCACCAACCACAACCTTACAACGTTGGTTTTCCCTTTGGCTCACCAACAAACCTTAACACCGTTGGTTTTTCCTTTGGCTCACCAACAAACCTTAACCTCTTGATTCAATCCCTTGATTGAATCAAGTTACAAGATATTAGACTAAGAATTTAAAACAAATACAAGCTTCTTAACTAAGCAAATATAGCAAATATAAACAAATAGAGTAAAGAGAAGCCCTCAAACGAGTTTTGAAGATGAAGGAGCTCGGCTTCTTCTTTACTTGACCCTCTTCTGATTTGGCACGAAGTAGAGGATCACCGAGGCAGCACACGGATGGAGAGGAAGCTTTGGGATTCACTTGGATGCTCTTCTTCTCTCTATTTTACTTTGAATGGCCCTTTTGTGCTTATGGGAGATTTTCCTTGTAATCTCTTTGAAATCTCTTTCCTAAATATTCTTTCCCACTTCCATGCCTTCTCCTCTAGCTCTCCTCTTGATTTTATAGCTTTAGATGGCGTGGAACCAAAAATCTAGCCTTTAGAGACAAAAATAGAGCCGTTGGACACAGTCTGTACCTCCTGACAATATTTCCGTTGGGATCGGAGTCGACTCGCGCGATCTGGAGTCGACTCGCCTGTTGCAGGAGTCAACTCATGCTTTTCTGGAGACGGCTCGGCAACTGTTCTGGATTTGAATTAAAGTGCTGTCTCGACTTGGAGTCGACTCGACTAAACCTGGAGTCGACTCCCCAATGTCTGGAGCTGACCTCGCATTTTTGGAGTCGACTTGTTCCAAGGAATCCTGAGATGTATCTTTCAAGTTTGCTCACTCGAGTCGACTCGAAAATTCTGGGAGTCGACTCGGCACTCAGAGTCCGAACTCCTGATCTTCTGTCTTTTGACTCGTGCCATCTCGGAGTCAACTCGAACTGTCTCGGAGTCGACTCGGCTCTCAGTATCCAAAAAACAGTCTTCTGTCTTTTGGGGTTGCGCTGCCTTGGAGTCGACTCGGACTTTGTGGGAGTCGACTCGGCTCTCAGTGTCCGAAATTTGCTCTCTGACTTTTGCCTTGTATTACTCTGGGAGTCGACTCTCGCTTCCTTAGGAGTCGACCTGCCAACCATCGGAGTCGACTCGAGTTCTTCGGGAGTCGACTCGGCTCTCAGGGTCCAAAATAGCTTCTCTGTCTTTCTGTCTGTTACTCTTTTGAGTCGACTCGGAAACATCGGGAGCCGACTCGGCATGTATCAGAGTCGACTCGAGAACTATTCTTTTAAATTTTTCTTTAGAATTTGCTCCTCCTACTTGAATGCTTTAAACTTGAAACTTGGGCCAATAAATTGTAGCTTTCTTCCAACTTTTCTTGAGAGCTTTTGAAGGCCTTCTTGTATTCTTCCAACTTGCTATGTTCCTTGCAAAATAAATATTTTTTTCCTTGCAACACAAACATTAGTATTTATACTTCAAGGTTTTGTGATCATCAAAATCAATCTTTAAATCAATCTTTGGGTCATCAATCTCCTCCTTTTTGATGATGACAAAACTTGGAGTATATGCAATATAAAATATATTGTGTTCTAGAAGTAATGCATAGCTAAGTTGTTTGAAGTAGAAAATATATATCTTTAAAATATACTTCATGATAATGCTTTTAGATTTAATCTTAACATAATCAACACATAAAGCATTATGAGCATATACTCAGATATTTCTCCCTCTTTTTGACAACATCAAAAAGATAGTGAAACATTAAGCACAAAGATAAGAACACTCAAGTATTTCTTTTTCTTATAGTACTCTGATTTGCCTGTCTAATTATTGCAAGAATATGAATCATATAACTCAAGGCAATAAAAAAAGATTAATGAGCATAGATCAGAGCTAATTAGGATAATTTTAAAGGAGAACACATCGAATGTGATTCCAAGGATAGTTTTCAACTCAAGTGTAGGTGGAATCTTTCTTAGGTTAATTCAAGAAGTACCACAAATGATATTCAAGAAAAGCACAAATGGAAATCTAACCTCTCTTCAATAATAAGTATGAAAGCTTGTTCATTTAAGATCTTTTGCCCAATATATTAAGTATTTTAGCAACTTGAGAGCAATTTAACTAATTTTCAGAGTATAAGAGCAATATATTAAGTATGATTGCAAAGTTCTTTTATGGTGTAAAAAATATTGTGGCATACATGCCAAAACATGAATTCATGCAATTTATGATATATCTTAGAGCTACTCAAGAGAATTCAACACATTATTCTCCCCCTTTTTCAGTAAGTTAGAGGCTCTTAAGATCAACTGTTTGAATTGCAATTTGGTTCATGATTTATGCATAAGATATATTAACCAAATAACAAGCCTCAAGGTGTATCATAAAGATTTTCAGATTTAAATTTCAGATGATACATATTGGAGAGTATTAGGATCACTTTTCATTTAGTATTCTTTCTCTCTCCTTTAGTTATAGATTTATGCGATTAAGTTCCATATGATCTCTCCTTCTGAGATTTTCTTTCTCTTCCTTAATTGATCATTCCATTTAAGAGTTTAGAATTTGAAGATAATGTTCAATAAAATTGTCAATCTCAAAAAAAATATATTTTCTATAAGTTTCAGCTTATTTTCATAAGACTTAATGTTTGAGATAAGACAACCTTTATAGAACTCATCTCAAGGTATAAACTTATTATATAATTAAAGCAAGTCTTGCAATATAAGGAGGTTCATCAAAATCAATCCATAAAAATCAAGGTATGCATCAAATTAAAGTAATTTTTAGGATAAGATACTGAATATCTAAAGCTCCCCTCAAAAGATGCATTCCTCTTTAATCATTCTTTTCTTTTGTTGAATTTCAGATTTTAATGACAAGCGTGAATAAAACTGAAATTCTATGATATCGAGAATGTAGAGTGATCTAGAATTATTCAAAATTTATAGCAATCACTCTTTTTAATCTTTCAAGAACAAGTTATGCTTCCTCTTAATTTTTGAGAAAATGTACTGAAATATTAATCAGAAAATGATTCATTTGAAGCTCAAATTCTTTCAAAAGCATTTACATTTTCTTTCTTTTAAGAATCATTTGAGTGAGCTGAAATATTTCTAGACTTAAGATCATTCACTCTTTTAATAATATATATATATATTTTGATGGAAGTCTTTAATAATGTAGGAGAGAAAAAAAAAATATATAGATGATCATTGAAGTATATATAGTTATGGAACTCAATTTCTTAATCATAGTTTTTCAGCAATGTATACATGAAGCACAATAAATCTTTTTAATATCAAAATAAAAATTATATATTTAAAAATATTTGTTTGCAATCAAGATCATTGAAAGACACATCATTTAGACCAATATTAGTACACTTTAACGATAAGAAAAGATATGTTTCGGATGCGTATCGAGACAATCAACCAAGGGGTCAAAATTAATTCTATTTTTCTTATGTTAAAGTTTTCATGTAGAAATCATATTGAGTTTAAGCTTTTATACAAAATCAGATTCTGAATTTCATAAAGATTTTCAATAGAGGCTTTCAAAGTCATAATTTGAGATATGTATCTTCCACATTGTAGCTCATCTTAAATCATTACGATTGAAAACACATATTTCAAACATATAAGAGTATATTCAGAATATTTATATTTATGTTGAGTTTTGGTATAAATTAGAACATTATATACCAAGGTTAGGCAAGTTGAAAGATAAACAAAATCAATTCATTTTTTTTTGCCTAAATAGAGATATACTTCTCTTCTCCTTTTTACAAATTTATTCAACTTTCAGATTTCAAAGATGATTGTGAATGACAAATCTGAAATTTCTTTTCAATAATACCAAACAAAAATTTTATGTAATATTTCAAACATTCAATCAAATTATCCAAGCATGGAGCATTACAAAATATTGAGAACCCATAATTCAAAACATCATGCCACATGCAAAATATATTATGTGTTAAGTCATGCATTAAAATATTAAGAACAAGCATGTCAAGGATCAAAATCAATTCTTTTCAAATAAACTCCCCCTATTTAAATATAATCTTGCATTGATTTCATCCTTAAAGTGTGTTTTCAAGTGATTAAAAAATTGACTTGATTCTTCTTATATACTTTCATTTACTTTGTCTTTCATTTTTACTTTCTTATGCTCTATACTCTATTTGCTCCCTATTCGGTGGAGTTGGAAGGGGCACAAGGTACTACCACTAGCCTCCCTCTTGTGCCGTCCCTAATATACCCTACACCGAATAGTTGGGTCAAATAGTGCCGGGTACTACCACTAGCCTCCCCATTGGCACCATCCCTATGATGAGCAATATAGAAATGTTAAAAAGTTCACTTCAAACTCTCCCTGTTTAAGTGTAATTAATTACGGATTTTATCCCATCCAAATATGCCGAATATATTATGCTTGTTTTGCTTTTCCTTAAGATTGGAGTATTTGCCTTTACTTAGATTTTACTTCTCTTGAATAATATCCATTTTCTTTTCTTTATCTCTCTCTCTTTTTGTTATTCTCAAGTAATTTACATGAAAGAGCATAATAAAGAAATAATCTTATGTATCATATAGATGTATATCATGCAAACAACATTTTTATTGTGCTCAAGGATTCATAATTTCTCACAAGTTATTTTAAATCAAAATTTTAAGCATAAACTTGTGTATTTCATGGTTATGACATAGGCAAAGATATATTTTAGTTTGGGCAAACCATGAAACAATTTCTAAAAGTATAAGTCAATCAATACATATATAGACATGATATCAAAAATTAATAATTAAAGACTTTAATCATGCCATAATAAGATTTAAGTTATTGACTTTGCTCAATTAATTTATGAGAGAGGTATCTAGAATTACCAATTCATTCTGCATTCTTCAGTCAAATACCAACTAGATTTCTTATGTATGAGCTTTTGGCTGAAGAAGGTCCTCTCTCTTGTTTGCATGTGAATGTTTATTGTATCTTACATGGAGATATCCTTCAAGTTGAAATCTCTTACTTTCTTGCTCAAGGATCCTGCATTATTAATAAAATTTTTTTCTTTCTTGAAGAAAAGTCATTAGTTTCTTCAAGATACAAACCATTCATCCAACATATTTTAACTAGGTGACTCAATATAAGATATGACAATAGTTGAATATTGAGTCACTTTACTCAAGAGATTGCCTAAATATAAGCAAGCACATATCACTTGAACTAAAGAGATAGTTTCATTAACCAAGATGGTTCAAGGACAAGCATGTGAGGCAATAGGAAGATTTATCAAGGTCAAATCAATTTTTTATTTTCAAAATCAATTTAGTTTAGATTTTATTTGCTTAAGATAATTATCAATAAGACACGCTAGCTAAGTTTTAATCAACTTATCTTAAACAGTTGTTTCTATCAAAATTCAGATTATGATTTATTTGTTATCAATAAAATATGATTCATTAAAGTTAGATTGAAGTCTTGCACAAGGGCACATAATGAGCATACAATCTGGTCTACTAGCTGTATGATAAAATAATTATTCTATCATGCTTCAATACAGCTTTAAATCAATAGATCTACTTTACTCATCCTTTTCAAATTCTACAAGATGGGGTCATAGACATACCTTCTTCATGCCAATCTTCTATAAGAGTTTTCTTGTGGACAAACTTTGGTCAATGAAGATCCCCTTTCTTGTTTGTCATAATTTGGAGTTCGAGAGAAAATGTTAATTCATTCATCATACATATTTCAAACTCACCTTGCATGAGCTTAGTAAAATCTTCATATAGATCTTCATTAGTAGAACCAAAAATGATGTCATCAATGTATACTTTGAGCAAATAAGATATCACAAATTCTTCTTTTTGATGCATAGATTTATCACTATTACTTTCTATTAAAAAGGTTACTCAAGCTTTTATATCATGCTTTTGATGCTTGTTCCAAATCATATATTGCTTTATCATATTTGTAATGAGTGTTTTCAAATATGGTGGTTGTTTAACATATATCTTCTTTAATAAAATAAGCACCTAGGAGTGCATTCTACACATTCATTTGATAGAATATAAAGCTCATAAAGCAAGTAAATGATAATGGTGATCTTTACTTCTAATCATGCAAGAATTTTATCAAGATCTATTTCATCTTTTCTTGATTTAGTCTTTTAGTAATCATCAATTTTACTTCATTAAGTGCATTTTTGAAAAACTCAATTTGGTTCTAATTATTAACAAGTTTTCAGATTGTTATATGTAAAAGATTAACCATATACATATATAATTTAATTTTAGTATCTTGATAATAAATCATTAGTCTCATAAAGAATAAAATGAATTGATATTTCTACAAGTAGAATCTTTTCATGAATGTTCTATATGCATTGCTTGATGAATGATATCCAAAGATAGAAATATCTTTATCAGATTTGGCATTATTTTCATAAGAACATATCAAGCATAACATGTACGACTGAAAAATATGAAAGATATGCAATAGTTCATTTTCTATTTTTCAGAAGATCAAAAGGAGTTTTCATCAAAAATAGATATAATAGAGATCATATGTATGACAAGCAGTGATGATAGCTTTTAACAAAAATCATTTAAGTAGATGACTATCATACACCATTGTCTTTTTCATTTCTTCAAGAGTTCCATTAACACCATTTTACTCAAGGTGTCCTTGGTGCTAAAATAATTGAATTTAATATTATTTTCTGTATAAACTTTATCAGGATTTTGGTTTTCAACACTGTGCCATGATACTCTTTATCTTCACAGTTTGGAAACCTTTTTCATTTGAACCACTTTTACAAGATTTAGCAAATACAGAAAATACTTCAATTTTATTTGCGAAGAACAAATCCAATGTAAGCTTTTGAAAACTTAATGATGGAAACAACATCCTTAGATTTAGAAATTGATTCTTGTTTGTTTTCTTAGTTAACATGCATAGCAAACTTTGACCTTTGAGAAGATAATCTAAGTAAGCCAATGGCAAGGTCTTTTGAGATTAAGTACATACTAGCATGAGTTGATTTTATAGGCCAAAGATGGTTTCTTTAATCTTGGTATTCATAGTGCATATATTCAAAAGCATACCAAGTACACATTATTATGTCTATGATCAATAAAAATAATGCCATGGATAAAAACTCTCAATCGAGCATATAGAGAATTCATAGAGTTATTCTTAATAAATTAATTAATCATTTAGCAACTTATCCAACAATAAGTAAAGTATAACATAGAAAGATGGAGTGATTTGGATATATTTTCTTTTCATACCAAAAATATCACTTATATCACAAAAATGATTAATACTTGCAAGTTATGTTTTAATCAACTAATAAAGTAATTTCAATACGAGAGGATGCAAGAATTACTTATTTCATTATTTCTTTCATTTAAATCATTCTTCTTAATTACATTTTAAATTCAATTCTTTAACACATGTCTAGAGCACCCATTGTTTAGATAACATCTTTCATTAGAACCTTGGATAGCTAGACATACTTGCTGAAAAATAATCATATTTTCAACTTAGGAACCCAAGCTCTTTTGGGTCCTTGTAGGTTAGCTATAATTGTTCCTTTTTGTTGCCCAGATAAACAACCCAAGAGGGAGGGTGAATTGGGTTTTAAAATAATTATTACAATTATTTGATTTGCGAAATACTAATTAACACTTTTTGCAAGTTGATTAATTAGATGCTATGTGCTGTGAATGAAATGAAAGTAAGAGAGATACACAAACAATCACAAACACAAGGATTTTATAGTGGTTCGGAGCTAACCCTTGCTCCTACGTCCACTCCCCAAGCCTCACTTGGGAATTCACTATAACCCCTCGGATTACAGCCGGTTGTTTTACAAGCTCACAACCAAACTTGTTGTTTTACGAGGTCACAACGAACTCGGTCAGTTTTTCCAGGCTCACCGACTAGAACCACCCCGATTGTTTTTCCGGGATCACAAATCGAACCCTTATACCGTTGGTTTCAACCTAGGCTCACCAACAAACCTATACACCCTTGATTCAACCCCTGATTGAATCAAGTAAAGACCAAATGGAAAGAACAAAGACAAACAGAAAAATAGAGCTTCTAAAAAGCAGATATACAGCGATATAACTAAGAGAGAAGTTTAGAGCCCTCAAACACGTTTGAGTTGGAGTAGAGAAGGGCTTCTTGAACTTTCTGTCTCCTCTTGAATGTCTGAAAGACTTGAAGGCTGGAGGAGACTTCTTTAATGCTGGGAAGAGTCGGTTGAATGGAGTTAATGGTGCTCTTTCTTCTTTTCCGTTGAAAAATCGTTTGCAGATGAAGGATTCTTGTTTTCTTTGAGTGGAATGTTGCTTCTCTACTTTGCTACAGTCCTCTGTGGCTATTTAAGCCATTTCCCATGGAAACTAGCCGTTAGACTCACTTTACTAGCCGTTCTGCACACTCTGCACATCCTGACAATATGTCCGTTGGGGTCGGAGTCGACTCGCGCGATCTGGAGTCGACTCGGCTGTAGCGGGAGTCGACTGATGCTTTTCTGGAGTCGGCTCGGCAACTGTTCCGGATTTGAATTAAAGTGAGCTTCTCAACTGGGAGTCGACTCGACTTAACCCGGAGTCGACTCGCCAAAACCTGGAGCTGACCTGGCATTTTTGGAGTCGGCTCATCCCATGAAATCCACAGAGCTATTCTTCAACTTGGCCCACTCGAGTCGACTCGGCGCTCAGAGCCCGAACTCCCGATCTTCTGTCTTTTGGCTCGTCCAGTCTTGGAGTCGACTCGAGCTATTCCGGAGTCGACTCGGCTCTCAGTTTCCGAAACACAGCCTTCTGTCTTTTTGGTGTAGCGCTGCCTTGGAGTCGACTCGAGCTGTCTTGGAGTCGACTCGCGTCTCAGAGACAACAATTCGGTCTTCTGTCTTTTTGGGGTCGCGCTGTCTCGGAGTCGACTCGGGCATTGCGGGAGTCGACTCGGATCTCAGTGTCCGAAAACTGCTCTCTGACTTTTGCCTAGTATAACACTGAGAGTCGACTCTAGCTTTCTTTGGAGTCGACCTGCCAACCATCGGAGTCGACTCGCATTCCTCAGGAGTCGACTCGGCTCTCAGGGTCGAAAATTGCTCTCTGACTTTTTGTCTGTAACTCCCTGGAGTCGACTCATACTACTCCAGAGTCGACTCGGCAAGCTTCGGAGTCGACTCGTTGACAGGTTTTGAATTGAGTCTTTCTGTTCATCTGTCTGTTCTCAGTCGGAGTCGACTCGTAATGTTTCGGAGTCGACTCGAGCCTGTGCCAGTGCTTCTGATACGCTTGGAGTCGACTCGTAATATCCCGGAGTTGACTCGAGTCTCAGACTTTGGTTCAACTTGACTTCTTAACTTATCCAAAATATCTTGAACCAAGTCTAGACGCACTTAACCATAAATTTATAAGATTTTCACTAAAACACTAGATTGAATTCATTAGTAAGCATAAGATATACTCAAATGCTTTGATCTCATCAAAATCAAATAGGGTTATGATCAATCACTCCACAATCTCCCCCTTTTTGATGATGACAAAACATTGAGTATATGTACAGTGAATTGCGCAACACACAAGGAAATTTATTGATAAAATTTTGAAATGAATTCAAGTGTCTGGTTATTTAATTTATCCAAACTTGAAAGGTGTGAAACAATAAATTTTGGAGTTAAAGCTCTCCCTTTCATTTGGAATTATATAAGCCTTCATGTCATGCAATCAATTGTTTGGCTTATATGTCTTTAATGATTTTGCTTTCTTAAAAGTTCAGATTCTCCCCCTCAACATATGCATTCAACTTGTTTTGATTCTCTGAATTTTTTTTTAATGCATTGAAGCTTTTGAACTTAATTTTTTGGTTTTTAGAGGGAAAATCTGTCACTTTATTCTTGAGTAGGATTCAACTAATCTCCGAATATCCCTTGAATAGATTCTGAAGATTACTCCATTAGGAGACCCAACAGAGAGATAATGAGCCTCGAGGTATTGAATCCACTTAGAACAAATTATTGTGTGTTTTAAAAGTTTTTCTTTTTATTGATTTTCTTTTTTCTTTTACATATCTATTAAATATATTCTCCCCCTTTTTGTCATCGTATCAAAAAGGAAGTGAGTAGAACACACAAGCAAGCAGAGATCAATTTGCACAATATTGAAGAGAATTTGTCTACTCATTGTATTGATGTATATGTAAGTACATTTGTGAATACAATAAGTAAAGCAGAAAATACATGTCAAAATAAAACAAAATCAGCTAGGGTCTCCTCGAGGATGTGGCTCCTCCTCTCAATCTGTTTTGCTCCATGAGGAGACCGACCCCGTCCACAATATTCCCTAGCTGGGAGATAATGGCCAAGGTGGCCCTGCTATGTGTCGTGGAGAGCTCGGTTAGAGTCTCCTGAAGTGTGTCCAGCTTGGCGTTCAGCACATTCGCCAAGCACTCGGCCCCCTGACTAGTAGTCCTCATATCGTGTCGGATGTCATCGCGCATCTTCCGAGTGTTGCTTGTGACATCGCTCATGTTGGAGAACTGGGCTTGTATCAGGCTCCTGACGTTGAAGATCTCCTCCCTCAAATGAGCCGTCATCTCGGTCACGGCTGATAAGGAGGGAACCAACGCAGAGGAGGGTGCAGGGGCTGGACCTCGGAGCTCCCTCAGCAGGTCGTCCCGAAGATCTCTAACAATCTCCTGCCGTAACTCCCGGAGCTGCTCAGGAGAAATCCGAACCTCCATGGGCTGAGTAGGTGGAGCTGAGGAGGAGGGTCCGGCTGAGGTGGTGGGAGCTGAGGTGGAGGGAAAGGTAGGGAAGTCTGAATCAGGATCTGGACTGGGAGAATGTCTGGTAGTAGGTGTGGAGGAAGATGGTTTCCTGACCCAAGTTCCCTCTACCTTACGAAACCCCATCCTGTGTAGGGTTCCCTCACGCATGCGATCTGTCCATCGCAATGCGCGAGAGGGTTCCCCCTCAGGAATAGGAATCTCGGACTCCCTAAAAATAAGTGTGTACATCATCCCATAAGGGAGGGTGAGCCTAGGTCTATCTAGTGGCTCACATAAGTATCTATAGATCATCTTGGGGAAGTTGATAGGGGTGTCCTGGAGAATGTAGTACATGAGGGCTAGGTCCCTCTCAGACACAAAATCAAATCGGCCGATCTTAGGGAACAATGACCTAGAAATGATGCTCAGGAGGAGCCGCATCTCAACAGAAAGTGAGCTAGCGGACACCTCATCTAAGGGGGACTGGGGTGGACTCCCTAAAATGGCCGTAAGGGCCTCAGTCCTATCCTCGGGGTGTGTAGGAGATACCCCTACTTGGGGAAGGTGGAGGATTTGAGCTATGAAATCCTCGGAAATAAATAATGGGACACCGGCTACGGTTCCCTCTATCCCATCATTGCCCCTACGCACAGTTCCATAAAACTCCCTAACTAGACCTGGGTATGTGGGGAGATCCTAAGGAATAAAAGAACTCTAAACCCTGGGCCCTCAACCTCTCTCCTATGGTGAAGCCCTCCCAGGAGAGATAGTCAAAGTCGACGTATCTCCCGGTGGAGACCGCCTTCCCGGCGCACGGTCGCGAGGGAACCGCCCTCGGCGGGGAACGAGCCAGAGGTTGTGGCCTCATGGGATCGTTCCGAGCTTTGGAACGTCGCTCGGCACCGGTCGCGGGTTGGGGCCTCTTCCGGCTCGGGACAACTGACTTACGGGGCATGGTTGACCTAGGGATGAGGAAAACACCTAAGGGACGGAAGAAGGTCAACGGAAAAGCCCTAAGGACGGTCGGAGACGTTGTCGGAGTCGGCTCTAGGGTTTGTGAACAGTGGCGGCGGTGAATAGAAGTGTTGATTAAACGCTTGGATTAGGATTAAAAACTTGGATCCCGACCGCGAGTCGACTCCTGTAAGTCTCGAGTCGACTCGACCTCGAGTCGACTCCAAAATATGCACGAGTCGACTCCCCTTATGCGCCTATTGACCTCGAGTCGACTCCCGACTATATGCGAGTCGACTCCCTTATGCTGCCATTGATCTCGAGTCGACTCCCGTATACGTGCGAGTCGACTCCCCCTTACGAGCCGACTCTGAAACTTACTCGAGTCGTCTCGAACTCTGGCACGTACCTAAAAATCATGCTATTTTCGTGCCGAATGAGGGAAAATCACTAAGTTATGATCTGATTTGATGATCATAGATAAGAAACTCTATATTTAGCATAATCTAATCATCAAAATCAATGAGCTAGAAGAGAATATGATGCCGGACTAACGTTGATGCCGGACTAACTTGTAAATGGAGGCAGGAGAAGAAGGGAAGAGAAGGAGGAAGAAGAAGAGAAGAAGGAGAAGGGAGGAGAGAAGAAGGAGAGGAGACGTGGGAAAAAGAGTTCTTTAATTCTGCATTAAAAACCCTAATCAGCTTACAAGTTCCCTTTAAATAGGGCCCCATAAGAACAATTAAAATAAACCCCTTACATAAAATAATTCCCCACAAATAAGCCCTAAAATGAAAATAAGCCCAGAATAAAATAAACCACAAATAAATCCCTAAACACAAATAAACCCAGAAATAACAATAAGCAAATATGCAAATAAAATGGAGACCTAGCTGATGTCCCCATCAACTCCTCCCGGGTGAGAAAAACTCGACCCCGTCGAGTGTAAATCGGGGCGGCTGTCGTACTGCTCCAGAAGATCCGGGTCAAGGCGCTGCAACTCAGTTCGCGAAATCCACGACACATCTGATTCGGGTCGACCTTTCCACCGAACAAGGTAACGTTGGTAGCTTCCTCTCCTGGTAGATATAACCTGCTCATCTAATATATGTTCTATGTGTTCTCTGCGTGCATGAAACTGTGGAGGTGGAGGCTCACTAGCAGGTGCTAGAGCAGGGTGATCAACAACAGTGGATGTATCAACAAAAGGGTCAGAAGGAATGAATGTTGATTTCTTGTATGGGACTAAATCTTCAATATTAAATGTCGCACTAATCCCATAGTCTTCAGGAAGATCTACAACATACGCATTCGAACTGATTTTCTTTAGGACTTTGAATGGTCCCGCACTACGAGATTGCAACTTTTTGAACGTTCCTGAAGGAAGTCGTTCAGGTCTAATTCTTACCATGACTGAATCACCTACATTTAATTCTTTATAACGGCGGTGCAAATCAGCAAAGGATTTATATTTTAAGTTATTAGAGTGAATAAGTTTGCTGATCTCCTGATGCAATGAATGCAGGTGTGAAGCAAATGATTGTGCAGACTCAGAGACTCTATGTTGATGAGACATGGGGATCAAGTCTATGGGTTGCCTAGGTTTATAACCATTCACCACTTCAAAAGGACTCATGCCTATGGTCCTATTGACCGAACTATTATATGCAAACTCGGCAGTTGGTAACACGAGATCCCAAGTCCTAGTATGCTCACCTACCAGACATCTGAGAAGACTCCCTAGACTTCGGTTGACAACTTCGGTCTGGCCATCAGTTTGGGAATGATAGGCAGAGAAAAATTTTAATTTGGTACCCATCATGTGCCAAAGAGTTTTCCAAAAATAGCTCATAAATTTAACATCCCTATCGGACACAATAGATTTAGGGAGACCATGGAGTCTAACGACTTCGTCAAAATAGAGTTTCGCAATCCTAGAAGCATCAGAAGTCTTAGAACATGGTAGAAAATGAGCCATTTTAGAGAACCGGTCCACTACTACAAAAATGGAATCATGTTTGGTCGAGGTACGTGGAAGCCCTAACACAAAATCCATGCTAACATCTTGCCACGGACAATCAGGAACTGGTAGTGGAGTGTAAAGCCCAGTGTTCTGTTTACGTTGTTTGGCTAAGTGACATGTGCGGCACTGAGCGACGATCTTGGCCACGTCTCTCTTGAGACTCGGCCAGAAGAAACGTCTTTCCACCATCTCAATGGTTTTGTCTCTCCCGAAATGCCCAGACAGTCCTCCAGCGTGTATTTCCCATACTAGAAAATCTCTCAAAGAAGTTCGAGGAATACACAATCGGTCGGAGCGAAAGAGATAATCATCGTGTAAAAAGAAATCATCGTGCTCTCTCTCTACTCCATCTCGTAAGGTCAGGTATACATTACTAAAATCAGGACAGGTGGTATATTGTTCCCTGATCCTTTCAAAACCAATTACTTCAGTGCTCATCATGGATAGGAGGAAGATCCGTCGACTGAGCGCATCAGCAGCCTTATTCTCAACTCCAGCTTTATGTTTCAGCACAAAAGTATAGGCTTGTAGAAACTCAATCCATCGGCCATGTCGAAAGTTTAATTTCTTTTGAGAATTGAGATACTTTAAAGCCTCATGGTCTGAATACAGGACAAATTCTTGCGGTAGCAAATAGTGTCGCCAATGTCGCAAAGTTTGCACTACCGCATAGAATTCCTTATCATAGGTGGAATAACGCAACCTGCCGTCACTTAATTTTTCACTAAAGAACGCGACAGGGTGACCTTCTTGGCTTAACACACCACCTATGCCAACTCCAGAGGCATCACATGCGACCTCGAATACCTTAGTGAAATCAGGGAGGCGCAAGAAAGGTGCTCCGGTCATCCTATGCTTAATATCTTTAAATGCTTGGGATGCCGACTTAGTCCAGATAAAGTCTCCTTTCTTCATGCAATCTGTGATGGGAGACATTATCGAACTAAAATTCCTAATGAAGCGACGATAGAAAGTAGCCAGACCATGAAAACTGCGTACTTCGGCTAAGGTCTTGGGCTCAGGCCAATCGACTATCGCGCTTACTTTTTCTGGATCAGCAGAGACACCCTTGGAAGATACTATGAACCCTAAGAAAGTGACGTGATCAGTCAGGAAGGCACACTTCTTAGGGTTTGCAAAGAAGCTTTCTCTCTGCAGGACTTCACAAACCTGCCTTAGGTGTGAAAGATGGAGCTCTTAAGTTTGACTATAAATGAGGATGTCATCAAAGTATACAACGACAAATTTGTTCAAGAAAGGTCGAAAGATCTGTGTCATCACCCTCATAAAAGTACTTGGAGCATTTGTTAATCCGAAAGGCATTACTAACCATTCGTAGAGTCCATCTTTGGTTTTGAATGCTGTTTTCCATTCATCCCCAGGACGAATCCGAATCTGGTGGTACCCACTCTTTAGGTCGATCTTGGAAAAAACTGTAGCACTAGACATGTAGTCTAAAACGTCGTCCAGCCTCGGAATGGGAAAACGATACTTTACCGTGATTTTATTGATAGCACGGCTATCGACGCACATCCTCCAAGAGCCATCTTTCTTGGGAGTGAGGAGTGCAGGTACAGCACAGGGACTCAAACTCTCACGAATATACCCTCGAGTGACGAGTTCGTCAACTTGGCGTTTCAGTTCAGTGTGCTCGTTTGGATTGAGTCTATGGTGGGGAAGATTTGGCAGTGACGCTCCAGGAATGAGATCAATTACGTGCTGGATATCACGCATTGGAGGGAGTGCCTCTGGAAGATCAGTTGGAAAAACAGAGTGAAACTCCTCCAACAGAGGAACTACGGCGGCCGGATGTTCGACATTTGACTCCACATTAATAACTCTAGCCACAAGGGCGAACACAGGTGAATGGCTTTCGATATCTTTCATTACCTCTTTCGAAGTAATGATGTGGAGTGACTCTTCCTTTTGTGGTGTAGCACCCTTCTTCTCAGGAACGGGCTCTCTAGGAGGCAATGAATTCAATATAATTTTCCGACCCTGGAACATAAAACTACACGAATTTGACCGACCATGAAGTGTGACGTCCCTATCGTATAACCAAGGTCTTCCTAAGATGACTTGACCTACGTCCATCGGAAGGCAGTCGCACCAAATCTCGTCTTTATAAGATAGGAATTGAATCGGGACAAGGCATCTTTCTGAAACCGAAATGGACGTCTTAGCTACCCAGGCTACTTTATATGGATTAGGATGAGGGGTAGATTTCAGACCAAGGCGAGAAACAACTCCAGACGCAATGGCATTGATGCAACTCCCGCTATCAAATAAGATTTTGCATGTTTTACCATTGATCTTAATAAGTGTATAAAATAGGGAGGTTCTTCGCCAGTCTTGTTCGGTCTTTGTTTGGGCTAGTGTGCACCTCACCACATGGAGCCTATGGTTTTGGTCATTCCTATCAGTGGGCTCATTTTGGTGTTCAGTCTGAACAAACTCTAACCCGGTCTTTTCATCTCCAAAGTCATCTACAAAATCCTCAATGTTTGGTTCATAGACTTCTTCGACACATTCAGTATCCTGGGTTCCTGCTTCCAGTTCAGTCATTAAATAAGTCTTGGCATTACATTGGGATGCAATATGGCCAAACTTTTGGCACCTGAAACACTGGGTTTGGTTTCTTAAGGGCGGGTTGGACCCTAATATGCCTTTCCCTTTATCAGTTGATGTACTTTGAGCAGGCACCGGGAACGTCCTAGTCGGTGTTTGGCTAGAACCGGGCTGTGAAGGATGGTTGGAGAGTGGTCTGGGTTGTGGGAGATGGCTTTGATTAGGTCGGGCTCCTGGGGGTAAGAACCGAGAGTCGGTACGTCTCACCACAGGGACTCGTAAAAAACTATCCACGTCTTGAGCCAATTGGTATGCCTGGCCAAGGGTAGTAATCTCTCGGAGGATCAATTCTTTCTGGATCTCCTCACGGAGTCCTGCCCGAAACCTAGAAAGAGTAACAGTCTCCTCTTCGATTACACCACACCTCATGTGAAACTCCTCAAATTGTGCAATGTAATCGGCAACAGTTGAAGTTCCTTGAGTTAGTTTCTGCCACCTATCCATAAGGCGTTGTCGGTAAGAGAATGGCAGATACTTCTCATTCAGTTTCTCTTTCATATCCTCCCAAGTGTTGATGCGTGGAAGCCTCTGGGTCTCACGCTGATGTTCAACGTTATGCCAGTACCAGTGAGCTTGCCCAATAAGCTTCATTTTGGCAAACCGTACTTTTCTATCTTCAGTCATATCGTACCACTCAAAATAGTTATCCATGGCTGCTCTCCAATCAAGGTACACGCTCGGCTCTAATTGACCAGCAAATGTGGGGGCTTCTACTCGCACGGTACGAAGTAGTCGCTCGTCAAGATCGCGCTGGTGATCAGAATGATGTTGGTTCCTAGGGGGATGGGGAAAAGCTGCAGGCGGTGTGGTCAAACCAAACTCGGGATAAGCTGCGATTGGGGATGATGGTTCCGGAGTCCTAGGGTGTTGTACTAGGGCACGGATCTTACGTTTGAATTCGTCGTTATCAGCTCGTATTGCAGCTAATTGTTCCAGAATATCTTGTATGACTCTGGGGTCCATGGTGGATGAAGGGGTCTGAGAGTCAGTGAGGAGGTACTCTCTACCACTACGGGTGGGCATACAGGAACTACTCTAGTTGGTGATATGATATGCAATGCTACTAATGAACCCTAATTGTCCAAATGTAATGCAGGACAACCTACTGATGCAATCCACTAATGCAACCTACTATGAATTCGGAAGTCAGCAACTTTTCACAAAAATAACTTAAAATTAAATGGTACTAATTTGTACTTTGGTTAGTTCAGAATTAAAGTAGAAAATTAGTCACTATAAGAAGTTAGGTTGCAAACACGTTTTACGGTCATTTCAAGTCTGAAAGTAATCTGATCTATGGATGTTGATGATGTCCTGACACTAAGGTGTGCTAATTTAATATTTAGATTTAATTGGTAGGTAGGACGGGTGTGGTGGAAAATGTTCTAGGTTTTGCAGTTTGACAAGAAAATAAGTTTCAAAATAGGACTGTCATGCAAGAGAACTAGAACATATTTAGATAAGCAAGCCCAAAGGAGGAAGAACCTATTACCTGTGGTGAATACAGTTGACCAGAATCGTCTGCTCGTGGAGTCTCGAACACGAAGTTGACGCTGGGCAGAGCTAGCTGGAGTTGTAGACCTGGATCTACAGCACAAAGATTCTTGGGCTGTCGAAATGGGCTGAAGAACACTCTGGATCGGGCCTGAAACAGGGCCTGCAGCCAAGGGCCTTGGGCCGCGCTTCAGCAAACGGCACACGGGCCTGGACCAAGCCCGTTCTGAAACTGCCTGGACCTGGGCCGCGCTCAAGGAAGGTTGGCGCGCGGGCCGGGTGGGGGAGCTGGGCTTGCGGCCTGCTGACCTCGGGCTAGGGTCAGGCTGGTGGAGCTCGGGTGTAGCGTGATGGCACCGCTAGGATGTCTCCTAGTCTCGGGTGAGAAGAGAAGGCCGGATGGAGCTCGGCGAAGGGACGCTGCAGGTGACCCGCTCGGAGGAGACGGCGCTCGGAGGAGGCTCGGACGAGGGCTCGGGCGGCGGGAGGCAGACGGTGGGCGGCACTCAGGCGGTGTTCCAGATCATAAAATCAGGATCTAGGATGTTGGGATGAAGAAGAAGGGCTCGGGCGGCGAGAGGCGAGGGCTCGACGACGGGGAGGCACTCAGGCGGTGGAACTCGGACGGCGGAGACGACGACAGCTCGGTCACCGGAGGTCGAGCGGCGACGGCTCGGGGTGCTCGGACGAGGTGGCGGAGCCGGAGGGGCGCTCGGCGGCGGCGTTCGGCGACGGGGCGGCGACGGGCAACGGCGGTTGCACTCAGACGGTGGGGAGGCACCGTGGACGAACGGCGGCTCGGCGAAGACGGCGTCGGTGGCGATGGCGGCGGAAACCCCTAGGGTTTCCTTTTCGGCAGAACAGAGGTTAGTTTTTTTTTTTTTTTTTTTTTTTTTTTTGAGGGGAAACACGTGCAGGTCACGTGATCCGACCTTTTTTTTTTCTTTTTTTTTTTTTTTAACTTACCGGATGTGGACCTGGGCTAACGGGTTTTGGGGTAACGGGTTTAGAACTTACCCGTTACCGTAACTCCTTCTTCAACCTCCCGATCGATTCGGGAGGTCGTTCCGGCCGCTTCGGCGGTGGTTGCGGGGCGGCCGAACGGCGTGGCAGCGGCGGAGCTTGCGGCCGCAGCTTCGTGGTCGGAGGCGACAGGCGGCGGCCGGTGGTGGTAGGAGGACACAGCGGCGTTTGCGGCCGGAACGGAGAGCGAATCGGCGGTTGCAGGCGGTGCGGCCGACGCAGTGGTGACTCCGGCTTCGAGGGACAACGCTGCAAGGAGGGCGGTGACGTTCTTCTTCTTTCCGGCGGCGGGAACCACTCGTGGCCCTTCGACACGCTCCGGCGTCCGGGGTCGACGTACGGCGTAATACTCGTGCGTCCACAGAAATCCAGGGATCCGGCGACGATCGGCCATACACCGGCTGCCGGTGGTTGCAGGTGGTGGGGCAACGGCGACGACCGAGGGAGCAAGTCAGATGGATGCGAGGGAGAATCCGGCGCAGGGACTGTGGCTCTTTCTTCTCTTTCGGCTGCAGAACCTTTTTTTTTTTTTTTTTTACTTTTGTGCTGGAGCCGAGAGAAGCTCGGTGAACCAGGGTTGCTCCCCTCTGCCCCTTTTTGTGCAAACTGAGAGGACAAGAAATCTTTTTTTTTTTTTTTTTTTTTGGTGAGCGGACTGACAGAGGGAAGGGGCCTGTTCTTGTTGTTGATGGTAACCGAGGGAAAGAAAAACTGTTGACGGATCGGGGCTTTGGCAATAGAAGCAAAACCGATTGCTCTGATACCAAGTTGATGCTGGACTAACTTGTAAATGGAGGCAGGAGAAGAAGGGAAGAGAAGGAGGAAGAAGAAGAGAAGAAGGAGAAGGGAGGAGAGGAGAAGGAGAGGAGACGTGGGGAAAAGAGTTCTTTAATTCTGCATTAAAAACCCTAATCAGCTTACAAGTTCCCTTTAAATAGGGCCCCATAAGAACAATTAAAATAAACCCCTTACATAAAATAATTCTCCACAAATAAGCCCTAAAATGAAAATAAGCCCAGAATAAAATAAACCACAAATAAATCCCTAAACACAAATAAACCCAGAAATAACAATAAGCAAATATGCAAATAAAATGGGGACCTAGCTGATGTCCCCATCAGAATATCACTAGGATGGATCAATCACTCCTAATCCTCTCCTAAGCACACTAAATCTCTCTTCACTCAAGGGTTTTGTGAAGATATCAGCTAATTGATCATCAGTGCAAACAAATTAAAGTGTCACATCACCATTCATTATATGATCTCTTATGAAGTGATGTCTTATCTCAATATGTTTGGTTCTTGAATGCTGAATTGGATTTTTAGTTAGATTAATGGCACTTGTATTATCACAATTAATGGGAATTTTATCTTGTTTAATGCCATAATCTTCCAATTGTTGTTTGATCCACATGATTTGAGCACAACAACTCCCGGCTGCAACATATTCAGCTTCAGCAGTAGATAATGCAACCGAGTTTTGTTTCTTGCTAAACCATGAGATTAAGTTTTCTCCTAGGAATTGACATGACCCGCTGGTGCTTTTTCTATCAAGTTTACATCCAGCAAAGTCTGAATCTGTATATCCTATTAAGTTCAGACTAGATTCTTTAGAATACCATAGACCTATATTTTTTGTTCCTATTAGGTATTTAAAGATTCTCTTGACTGCAATTAGATGAGATTCCTTAGGATTAGACTGATATCTAGCACACATGCAAACACTAAACATGATATCAGGTCTACTTGCAGTGAGATACAATAAAGATCCTATCATACCTCTATATAACTTTTGATCTACAGATTTACCTGATTCATCTTGATCTAATTTGCATGATGAGCTCATGGGTGTGCTGATTGACTTGTTTCCTTCCATATCAAACTTCTTAAGCATCTCCTTGATGTATTTGGCTTGATTGATGAAGATGCCTTCTTCAGATTGTTTGATTTGAAGCCCGAGAAAATAGTTTAGCTCTCCCATCATGCTCATCTCAAACTCACTCTGCATCAAGTCAGCAAATTCTTCGCAGAGGCGATTGTTAGTAGCACCGAAAATAATATCATCAACATAAATCTGCACTAATAACATATCTTTATTTTTCTTCTTTAGAAACAATGTTGTATCTACATTTTCCTTAGAGAACTCATGTTCTAGTAAGAATTTGCTAAGCCTCTCATACCATGCTCTAGGTGCTTGTTTCAAACCATAAAGTACTTTGTTCAGTTTATACACATGATTAGGGTATTGATGATTTTCAAAACCAGGAGGTTGTTCTACATACACCTCCTCATTAATATACCCATTTAAAAATGCACTTTTTACATCCATTTGAAATAATTTGAAATCTTAGAGCATGCAAATGCTAATAATAATCTAATTGCCTCGAGTCTAGCTACAGGTGCAAAGGTTTCATCAAAATCTATACCTTCTTCTTGATTATACCCCTTTGCTACTAGTCTAGCCTTATTCCTTATTACAATTCCATTTTCATCAAGTTTGTTTTTATATATCCATTTGGTACCTATGATTGAATATTCAGAAGGTCTTTCAACTAGATTCCATACCTTGTTTCTAGTAAATTGATTTAATTCTTCTTGCATTGCATTTATCCAATTTACATCTTTTTCAGCTTCTTCTATGTATTTGGGCTCAAAATGTGAGACGAAAGCTAGATGATTGTTTAAGTTCCTAAGAGATGCTCTAGTCCTAACAGGTTGAGATGGATCATCTAGAATTAATTCTTTAGGATGCCCGTGAGCAAACCTCCAAGCCTTAGTCAGCCCATGATCCATAATAGCCTCTTGGCTTGATGATGCACCTCCAATTAATTTTTGATTATCATCTTGTAATGTCATCTCATCTATCTTTTCTTCAAGAATTTCAGCATCATCATCAAGATTAACTCTCTTACTAGATGAGGTATCACTAGAATCATCAAAAACAACATGTATGGATTCTTCTATAACTAGGGTTCTTTTATTAAAGACTCTATAGGCTTTACTAGTTGTAGAGTACCCCAAGAATATACCCTCATCAGATTTAGAGTCAAATTTTTCTAGATTATCTTTCCCATTATTATGAACAAAACACCTACATCCAAAAACATGAAAGTAATTTACCTTTGGTTTTCTGTTTTTCCAAAGTTCATAAGGTGTTTTCTTTATAATGGGTCTCAATAAAACTCTATTTAATATATGACATGAAGTATTGATGGCTTCTCCCCAAAAGTACTTAGGGAGGTTACTTTCACACAACATAGTTCTAGCCATTTCCTCTAGAGTTCTATTTTTCCTCTCCACAACTCCATTTTGTTGTGGTGTCCTAGGTGCAGAAAAATTATGAGTTATTCTCTTTTTACTACAAAACTCATCAAATAAATGATTTTCAAATTCGGTACCATGGTCACTTCTAATAGCTATGACTGAAGTATCTCTAGCATTTGTTACTTCCTTATGAAATTTCTTAAACACTGAAAATGCTTGATCTTTATGAGCTAAGAACATGACCCAAGTGTATCTAGAAAAATCATCTACAATAACTAGACCAAATTTATTTCCACCTAGACTTGTGGTTCTAGTTGGTCCGAATAGATCCATGTGTAGTAGTTCTAGAGGTCTAGAGGTAGAGACACACTTTATGGATTTAAAGGAGTTCCTTGATTGTTTGCCATATTGACAAGCTTCACATATTTTATTCTTTTCAAACTTTAGTTTTGGCAAACCTATCACGAAATCTTTTTTAACTAGTTTAGATATTGTGTCCATGCTTGCATGCCCTAACTTACGGTGCCATAACCAACTAGCATCATTATCCTTAGTTTCATTAACAACTAAATATGGGTTATGTTTGGCAAGATCCTCAAGGTCTACAACATACACATTCCCACGTCTTATTCCTTTAAAAACTAAACTATTGTCACTTGAGTTGGTTATGATGCATAGTGATGGTTTGAACAAAACATCAAAACCTTTATCACACAATTGACTAATGCTAAGTAAATTATGCTTAAGACCATCAACATATCGAACATTATCAATAAAGATTGAAGGGGTAATTTGTACCTTACCTATACCAATGATGTGACCTTGGTTATTGTCTCCAAACGTCACAGCACCTCCCTTCTTAGCTTCAAGGGAGAAGAATTGATCCTTGTCACCCGTCATGTGTCTTGAGCAGCCACTATCCAAGTACCAACAATTTTTGTTGTCCTTGGCTACAAGACACTCCTACACAAGCAAATCATACAGTTTTAGGTACCCAAGTTTTCTTGGGTCCTTCATGGTTAGTAATGTTGGTTTCTTTTGGAACCCAAACCCTTTTAATTTTTCTTTTGGTTTTTTCTTTTCTAAAATCACATACATTTGCTTTGTGTCCTAATGTTCCACAGCAAAAACATGTTATTTTCTTAGTTTTGTTTTCTCCTGCTTTAACAAAGAAATTACTAAGGAGTTTTTGCCTATTGTTAGGTTTATACCCTAAACCAGCTCTATTGAATACAGCTCGTTGACTACTAAGTATCATCTCTAATTTTTTTGAGCTATATGTAAATCGTTCTACAAAAGGCTTGTATTTTTCAAGATCTAGTGTCAATTTTTGTTTTTCTATTTTTAGATCATTTAGTTCTTTTGTGAGACTCTCATTTAAGATATATTTATTGTTTTTAAGTTCTAATATTTCTTTGTTCAGCCTTTCATTATCTTTAGTTAAGGTATTATTCTTTTGTATCAAGATTTGGTTGCTTGTTTTAAGTTCTGCATTTTCTTTAAGAAGAACATCTTTATCCTTAACTAATGTATCATACTTACGGAGATGTGTTTGGTTAGTTACTTTTAATTCTTTGTTTTTAAGGTTTATTGTCTTGTATTCATCCATTAATTCATTGAAAGCATCATATAATTCATCGAAAGTAAAATCTAAATGTGTTCCGGATATTACCTCATTGTCGTTAGCCATAAAACAAATGTTGGCCTTTTCTTCTTGCTCCTCATCCGATGATGATGAAGATGTATCGGAGTCTGATAGGGTGGAGATGATGACTTTCTTTTTCTTGTGCTTGCTCCCCTTCTTCAGCAAAGGACACTCAGCTCTGAAGTGCCCCGGCTTCTTACACTCATAACATCCGATCCCCTCATTTTTTCTTTCCTTATATTTATCCTTGTGATAGGAACTTGAGGGGCCTCTCCTTTGATGTGAGGATTTCTTTCGGCTGATGAATCTTCTGAATTTTCTTACAAGGAGAGCCTCATCATCATCTCCCTCATTATCTTCCTCTTCACTGCTACTGCTGCAAGACAAGTCTTTGTTAGTAGACACTGATTTTAATGCTATTACCTTTTTCTTGTGAGAGGACTCCTCTTCATTATGTTGTTTCATGGTGAGCTCGTGCGTCATTAGAGATCCAAGAAGCTCCTCAAGTGGAAGCTTGTTCAAGTCCTTGGCTTCTTGGATAGCTGTCACTTTGGCTTCCCATGACCTTGGTAGACAGCGAAGAATCTTCCTGACAAGCTCACTGTTGGTATAATTTTTGCCAAGGCTTTTTAGGCCATTGACAATGTCAGTAAATCTAGTGAACATGCAAGTGATTGTTTCATTAGAATCCATCTTAAATAGTTCATACTTATGAACCAATATATTTATTTTGGATTCTTTGACTTGATTCGTGCCCTCATGGGTCACTTCAAGTCTATCCCAAATCTCTTTTGCAGAATTGCAAGTAGAGACCCTATTGAATTCATTCCTATCTAATGCACAGTAAAGCACATTCATTGCTTTGGCATTGAGTTGTGCCTTCCTCATGTCATGGTCATCCCAATCCTTTTCAAGTTTGGGTACAGTGACACCCTCTACATAGATGGATGGGATGTATGGTCCATTTAATATAATGGTCCACATCTCATAGTCTTGGGCTTGGATAAATATTCTCATCCTAGCCTTCCAATATGAGTAGTCGGATCCATTAAAGAATGGGGGTCTTTGGGTGGATTGGCCCTCAATGTGGGAAGATCCAAATGGGGTTGTCATTTTGATCTTTTACTCTTTGGGTAAAAGAGTTCCTGCTCTGATACCACTTGTTGCCCAGATAAACAACCCAAGAGGGGGGGTGAATTGGGTTTTAAAATAATTATTACAATTATTTGATTTGCGAAATACTAATTAACACTTTTTGCAAGTTGATTAATTAGATGCTATGTGCTGTGAATGAAATGAAAGTAAGAGAGATACACAAACAATCACAAACACAAGGATTTTATAGTGGTTCGGAGCTAACCCTTGCTCCTACGTCCACTCCCCAAGCCTCACTTGAGAATTTACTATAACCCCTCGGATTACAGCCGGTTGTTTTACAAGCTCACAACCAAACTTGTTGTTTTACGAGGTCACAACGAACTCGGTCGGTTTTCCCAGGCTCACCGACTAGAACCACCCCGATTGTTTTTTCGGGATCACAATCGAACCCTTACACCGTTGGTTTCAACCTAGGCTCACCAACAAACCTATACACCCTTGATTCAATCCCCTGATTGAATCAAGTAAAGACCAAATGGAAAGAACAAAGACAAACAGAAAAATAGAGCTTCTAAAAAGCAGATATACAGCGATATAACTAAGAGAGAAGTTTAGAGCCCTCAAACACGTTTGAGTTGGAGTAGAGAAGGGCTTCTTGAACTTTCTGTCTCCTCTTGAATGTCTGGAAGACTTGAAGGCTGGAGGAGACTTCTTTAATGCTGGGAAGAGTCGGTTGAATGGAGTTAATGGTGCTCTTCCTTCTTTTCCGTTGAAAAATCGTTTGCAGATGAAGGATTCTTGTTTTCTTTGAGTGGAATGTTGCTTCTCTACTTTGCTACAGTCCTCTGTGGCTATTTAAGCCATTCCTCACGAAAACTAGCCGTTAGACTCACTTTACTAGCCGTTCTGCACACTCTGCACATCCTGACAATGTGTCCGTTGGGGTCGGAGTCGACTCGCGCGATCTGGAGTCGACTCGGCTGTAGCGGGAGTCGACTCATGCTTTTCTGGTGTCGGCTCGGCAACTATTCCGGATTTGAATTAAAGTGAGCTTCTCGACTGGGAGTCGACTCGACTTAACCCGGAGTCGACTCGCCAAAACCTGGAGCTGACCTGGCATTTTTGGAGTCGGCTCATCCCATGAAATCCACAGAGCTATTCTTCAACTTGGCCCACTCGAGTCGACTCGGAAATACTGGGAGTCGACTCGGCGCTCAGAGCCCGAACTCCCGATCTTCTGTCTTTTGGCTCGTCCAGTCTTGGAGTCGACTCGAGCTGTTCCGGAGTCGACTCGGCTCTCAGTTTCCGAAACACAACCTTCTGTCTTTTTGGTGTAGCGCTGCCTTGGAGTCGACTCGAGCTGTCTTGGAGTCGACTCGCGTCTCAGAGACAACAATTCGGTCTTCTGTCTTTTTGGGGTCGCGTTGTCTCGGAGTCAACTCGGGCATTGCGGGAGTCGACTCGGATCTCAGTGTCCGAATACTGCTCTCTGACTTTTGCCTAGTATAACACTGAGAGTCGACCTGCCAACCATCGGAGTCGACTCGCGTTCCTCAGGAGTCGACTCGGCTCTCAGGGTCGAAAATTGCTCTCTGACTTTTTGTCTGTAACTCCCTGGAGTCGACTCATACTACTCCAGAGTCGACTCGGCAAGCTTCGGAGTCGACTCGCGCTCTTCAGGAGTCGACTCGTTGACAGGTTTTGAATTGAGTCTTTCTGTTCATCTGTCTGTTCTCAGTCGGAGTCAACTCGTAATGTTCCGGAGTCGACTCGAGCCTGTGCCAGTGCTTCTGATACGCTTGGAGTCGACTCGTAATATCCCGGAGTCGACTCGAGTCTCAGACTTTGGTTCAACTTGACTTCTTAACTTATCCAAAATATCTTGAACCAAGTCTAGACGCACTTAACCATAAATTTATAAGATTTTCACTGAAACACTAGATTGAATTCATTAGTAAGCATAAGATATACTCAAATGCTTTGATCTCATCAAAATCAAATAGGGTTATGATCAATCACTCCACACTTTTGGAACCCATATTTTTTTAATAGCTATTTTGTCCATGAATTTACAGATTTTAGGATTACAAGGGATGTATTTCTGTATCCTCTTGTTGAATTTAACAAACATAGATCTAACATGAGTAGTAGATAAACTTTCAGTTTTCTGTTTTTGCCTTTTAGGTTCATCAAATTTGTAATGTATAGATTTAGGAACAATAGAAGAGATTTTACTTAGCTTTTGTTCCTGTTTATCAGTATTATAATAATCTGTTTTAGAATAATTAAAAACTGTTTTAACAAACATATTCTTGAAAGATTTTTGGGTGTACCAAGATTGATATCCTAATCCAACTTTATCAAATTCAGCTCTTTGATTATTTATCATTAGGTTCAATTTTTCAGAGCTGAAGGTAAATCTTTCAACAACAGATTTTAATTCGTCAACTTCTTTAGTTAATCTTCTGTTATCTTCTGAAAGTAATTCATTGTTTTTCTTAAGTTTATCATGACTTTCAGTGAGAAGTTGATTTCTTTGATTTAGTTCTTGATTTTTTTTAATTAAGATTTCAGTTTTACTAGTTAGTTTCAGTTGTTCATCTATTAGAATTTAATTTTCATTCTTCAAGTTCTTGTTCTTACAAATAAGTTTCTTATATTCTAAATACAAATCAGAAAAGGCATCGTGAAGTTCATCAAATGAAAAATTGCTTTCAGTTTCAGAATGTACCTCATGTTCCATGAAGCATGGATTTGCAATATGATACTGCTCTTCTTCTACACATGATGTTTTAGATTTGTTAGTGCATTCATATTTGTCTTCAAGCATATTCCATATTTCTTTAGCAGTCATGCAAGAAGATATGCAATTAAACTCATTCCTATCTAATGCACAATATAATAGGTTCATGGCTTTTGAATTTTGTTGAACCATTTTCTCATTATGACTAGTGTTTGTGTGTGTTCCATTGACTATAATGCTCCATAAATTATAATCAAGTGATTGTATAAAAATGCGCATGCGTGCTTTCCAATGTGTATAGTTTATGCCATTAAATAGTGGAAGTGTATCAATTAATTGTCATTCTCCTAGAAAACTATCTATTTGAGTTGTCATGATCTTTGGCTCTTGATCGTGAGATCAATAATTAATCTTAGAGCACCTGATCTGATACCACTTGTTGCCCAAGGTGACAACCCAAGAGGGGGGGTGAATTGGGTCTTTTAAAAACTTTTCAACTACTTCTAATCTTTTAGAGTTAATTAAGCTAAGTTGTATGGATGCATAGTGGAATTTAAACTTAGCAAGAGTATGATTCTAATCTAATCAACTATTAAGCAGCGGACTCAATAAAAGATTAGTCTAAGTTTGCCCAAGTATGCAACTCAATACAATGAGTCTTAATGCTGTTATATTGAATGAGACTTGATTAAGTAAATTGAATATGCTTGCAACTAAAAGATGCACGGAGAAGAGTTAAGCAAGCATAGTATCTAAGTAGGTAAGTGAGTGAGGAAGTTAGATAACAAAAAGCATCACAAACACAACAAAAGTATAGTGGTTCGGTGCATCCCAGCACCTACATCCACTCCCTAAGACCTCTTGGAAATTTCACTATAATCCCTCAGATTACAGCCGGTTGTTTTACAAGCTCACAACCCAACTTGTTGTTTTGCGAGATCACAACGAACTCGGTCGGTTTTCACAAGCTCACCGACTAGAACCAACCGATTGTTTTCACGGGCTCACAATCCAACCCAGTTGGTTTTCCCAAAGGCTCACCAACCACAACCTTACAACGATTGTTTTCCGGGTTCACAATCAACCCAGTTGGTTTTCCCCAAAGGCTCACCAACCACAACCTTACAACGATTGTTTTCCGGGTTCACAATCAACCCAGTTGGTTTTCCCCAAAGGCTCACCAACCACAACCTTACAACGTTGGTTTTCCCTTTGGCTCACCAACAAACCTTAACACCGTTGGTTTTTTCTTTGGCTCACCAACAAACCTTAACCTCTTGGGATTGAATCAAGTTACAAGATATTAGACTAAGAATTTAAAGCAAATACAAGCTTCTTAACTAAGCAAATATAGCAAATATAAACAAATAGAGTAAAGAGAAGCCCTCAAACGAGTTTTGAAGATGAAGGAGCTCGGCTTCTTCTTTACTTGACCCTCTTCTGATTTGGCACGAAGTAGAGGATCACCGAGGCAGCACACGGGTGGAGAAGAAGCTTTGGGATTTACTTGGATGCTCTTCTTCTCTCTATTTTACTTTGAATGGCCCTTTTGTGCTTATGGGAGACTTCCCTTGTAATCTCTTTGAAATCTCTTTCCTAAATGTTCTTTCCCACTTCCATGCCTTCTCCCCTAGCTCTTCTCTTGATTTTATAGCTTTAGATGGCGTGGAACCAAAAATCTAGCCTTTAGAGACAAAAATAGAGCCGTTGGACACAGTCTGTACCTCCTGACAATATTTTCGTTGGGATCGGAGTCGACTCGCGCGATCTGGAGTCGACTCGCCTGTTGCAGGAGTCGACTCATGCTTTTCTGGAGACGGCTTGGCAACTGTTCTGGATTTGAATTAAAGTGCTGTCTCGACTTGGAGTCGACTTGACTAAACCTGGAGTCGACTCCCCAATGTCTGGAGCTGACCTCGCACTTTTGGAGTCGACTCGTTCCAAGGAATCCTGAGATGTATCTTTCAAGTTTGCTCACTCGAGTCGACTCGAAAATTCTGGGAGTCGACTCGGCACTCAGAGTCCGAACTTCCGATCTTCTGTCTTTTGACTCGTGCCGTCTCGGAGTCGACTCGAACTGTCTCGGAGTCGACTCGGCTCTCAGTATCCGAAAAACAGTCTTCTGTCTTTTGGGGTTGCGCTGCCTTGGAGTCGACTCGAACTTTGCGGGAGTCGACTCGGCTCTCAGTGTCCAAAATTTGCTCTCTGACTTTTGCCTTGTATTACTCTGGGAGTCGACTCTCGCTTTCTTAGGAGTCGACCTGCCAACCATCGGAGTCGACTCGAGTTCTTCGGGAGTCGACTCGGCTCTCAGGGTCCAAAATAGCTTCTCTGTCTTTCTGTCTGTTACTCTTTTGAGTCGACTCGAAAACGTCGGAAGCCGACTCGGCATGTATCAGAGTCGACTCAAATTTTCGAGGAGTCGACTCGAGAACTATTCTTTTGAATTTTTCTTTAGAATTTGCTCCTCCTACTTGAATGCTTTAAACTTGAAACTTGGGCCAATAAATTGTAGCTTTCTTCCAACTTTTCTTGAGAGCTTTTGAAGGCCTTCTTGTATTCTTCCAACTTGCTATGTTCCTTGCAAAATAAATATCTTTCTCCTTGCAACACAAACATTAGTATTTATACTTCAAGGTTTTGTGATCATCAAAATCAATCTTTAAATCAATCTTTGGGTCATCAGGATGGAATGCTTGGCTTGGATGCTGGGATGATTCGGCTGATGGTTGATCCGTGGGATAAGGAGGATCTCAGACGTTGGGACTTGATGGATGGCTGAGATGACTTGCAGTTGGAGTTGTGGTATAGTAGCTTAGATATGGCTAGGGCACGGAACAAGGAAGAAAATACGTGAACTTGGGGTGGCCATGTGTTGAAAAGAAAAATTGGGGTCGACTCTAATTGGTTGGGAAAATCCGATTCATGGGGTGCATGTGATTTGGGTTTAGGGGTCATCCCAGATGAATTTGATTCGACTTGCATACATTAGATGGACCAATAAAATCAAGCAAAATCGAATTATTTTTAATAATGCAATGATGAAGGTAACACAAATTTTTAGTTGAATTTACAAAATATGTGAATTAAAATAATGATAAGTGCTATGAATAAGATATTAATTTATGCATTATTTAGCACTTATCAGTACGACTTGAACTGGGCTCACCCACTGGCTGTCAGAAATAGGATATATAATCCCTACATCTAAGAGTTTAATGATTTCAGCTCGAACCACATCCTTCATGATTGGGTTAAGTCGTCTTTGTGGTTCTCTAGAGGTTTTTGCATCCTCTTCTAGATGAATTTTATGTTGGACCACAGAAGGACTAATCCCCTTAATATCAGCTATAGACCAGCCGATCGCTTCTTGATTTTTCTGAAGGATATTTAACTACTTCTCTTCCTGTTCTTTAGTTAAGTTTGATGCAATAATCATAGGTAAGGTGTTGTTATCCCCGAGAAATGCATATTTTAAGTTTTCAGGCAGATCTTTAAGTTCAAGCTGGGGAGGTTTGACACTTGAAGGTACTAGCTGGGATTCAGGTATAGGTAATGATTCAAATTTAGTAGCCCATCTGCTAGTATCCATGACAAGAATGGAATCTAACAATGCATTAACCTCCTGATTCGACTTTCCTTCCTCACAATCTTGCCTGAATTGGGCCAAACATCTTTCTAGTGGATCAGAATAACTTGATTCCTCGAAGGATTTGCTGATTATATTCTCAATCATGTGAATTTCTTCTAAATCATCCATCTCAGATGGTTGATTGCTACTGTGAAAAACATTGAGTTGGACGGTCAAGTTTCCAAATGCTAAGATTATTATCCCATTTCGGCAACTGATCACAGCATTTGAAGTGGCCAAAAATGGTCTGCCAAGGATTACCGGGATGTGACTACCTGAATTTTTTACTGGTTCAGTTTTGAGGACTACAAAGTTCACAAGGTAGTAAAACTCATTTATCTTTACAATTACATCCTCTACAATTCCCTTAGGATACTTCACAGTCCTATCTGCTAACGAAAGAGTGATGTTCGTGGGTTTTAATTCCCCCAAACCCAACTCTGTGTAAACAGAATTGGGTAACAGGTTCACGCTAGCTCCTAAATCTAGGAGAGCTCTCTGAATGATGGTTTCTCCTATTTTAATTTCAGCAGTGGGGCAACCAGAGTCCTTGTATTTTGGGGCAATCTGTTGTTGAATAAGAGATGAGGCTTGTGCCGCCATCACAACTTGCCTAAGAATATTGGTTTTTCTTTTCACCGTGGTTAGGTCTTTTAAGAATTTGGTATAGGAGGGGATCTGTCTGATGGCATCTAGAAAGGATAAATTTATTTGGACATTTTTAAAGACTTCCATGATTTCATCGTACTGAGATTTTTTCTTTGAGTCTTGTAGTCTACTAGGAAAGGTAGCCTTGGGTGTGTATGTCTCTATTGGTTTCTCCTCTATTTCTTGTGTTCCCTGTTCTTGTGCCTTTTTCTGAGTGGGGTTCGGTTCATGCTTTTCTTCTTTTTCTTGTATAGAAAGTTGGACTTTGTTGTCCACTTGCTTGCCAGACCGTAAAGTAGTAATTGCCTGGACTTTATGGGTAGGATTTCCATTAGAATCAACATGAAACTGGCCTCTCGGCCCTTGATTCTGTTGCCTACTAGGGTTAGGCACTGGCTGACTAGGTAGTTCACCTTTCTTCCTATCCCCTAGAGAGTTTGCTATTTGGCTTAGACTAACCTCAAGTTTTGCAATTGCTTGTGCATGAAATTGATTAGTCTGGGTTTGAGCCATGTTGGTTTGTTGTTGTTGTTGGATAAAATCTTGTTGTTGTTTCATCATGTTAGCCATCATGGTTTCTAATGGTGAAGATTGTTGTGGGATAGGGGTATTGTAAGGAGGTACAGATGGAACCAAATGTTGGTTCATTTGTGATGGACCTATCCGGAAGAAGTTCCTCTGAAAACCTAGTGGACCACCTTGATGCTGAATAGGTTCATTTTGCTTGTATGAGAAATTTGGGTGGAACCTATTATCAGGGTGGTAGACTGGGGCTGAATGAATTGGGAGTGGGCTTCTTGAAGGCACTATATGAGTTTAGAGCATTTGCCTGCTCAGCCTTAATGTTGGGTAAACTAGGACAACATTCCACTAAATGCTCAAAACTGTTACACAAGATACATAAGTCATGTGGCTCGTGTTCCACTTTCATGATGGGATTTAACTCTTTATATGAACTCGAGCTAGTGGAAACAGTAAAAGTATCAAACTTTTTACTTAAGTTATTCATTCCAGTTACCAGATTGGACATGACATTTTTGAGTTCTGGATCTGCTTTCATTTCATAATTACCTGGTTTTCTAGATCCGAACTCATCTCTATTTACTTCCTCACCATAGCTACTCCAATTTTGGGTGTTCTCGGCTAAGTCAACAAGAAATTCATAGGCTTGATCCGGGGTTTGGTTCATGAACCTACCCTTGTGCATGGACTCAATCATGTTTCTATGTGCTGGAGTTAGTCCTTTATAAAAGAAGTGGACTAGATCAGCCTTGTCAAGCCCATGGTGCGGGCACTTGACCAAAAGATCATGAAATCTTTTCCAAAGTTGGGAAAATTTCTCCTCAGATTTTTCTCTAAAAGTTCTTATGGCATCCTTAATTTTTTCAGTCTTTACCATGGGATAGAATTTAGCCATGAACTTCCTAGATAGTTGTTCCCATGATGTGATGGAATTAGAAGCAAGAGAATACAGCCATGCAACGGCACGATCCTCTAAAGTCATGGAAAACAACCTTAATTTAATACCCTCTTCATCTAAGTTTTAATTTTTAAACGTTTGACGGATTGTCAAAAATTTGTTTAGATGAATATAGGGTTGTTCATTTTCGAACCCATGAAACTTGGGTAACATGTTTATTGTTGCAGCCTGAATCTCAAATTGGGCTGCATTACTAATTGGTAATACTATGCAAATAGGGGGACTAGCAGATGCGGGTGCGAACAACTCATTCAAAGTTCTAATATGTTCACCCATTATAGAGATTGACGGTTGGTTTATAGTTCGCAGGTTGTGATAAAAAGTTCTGTCAATCTCAGGATCAAATGGGGTTAACTTATTCCTTAATGACCTTCTACCATGCATACATTATCAACAATTCATTAGATTTGACTCCTAAAATGAATGAAATCCTAAGAGAAGAGAAGGGCTAGACACAGATGACCACAACCAACACCACACAACAATCTGACCCTATTAGTTTTAGAATTAAGTGAGGTTTAGTAGCTTCTTAGATCTAGTTGCATGGAGATTTATCAGGTTAAAAAGTTCCTAAAATTCTCTCTAGATTAGACAGCTCCTAATCTCCCTTTCAGATTAAACTTGAGCTTACCAGTTAAGCAATCCAGTAACTAGTGACCAGGAAAGTTTCGGGGTGTGTGGTGGTGCCAGAAGGGATAAACCAATACCACAATACCCGTAACAGTTCTCACTGTTGTAAAACTTTCCTAGACATCACCAATTATTAAATTCTCACTGGAGTGGCTTTCAGCCACTTCTTTCCAAGAGCCTAATTGAGCTCGAAAACCCTAAGGCCAACGTCTAATTGATTTTAATTTAATTTGGCTTAGGATATGTATGCAAGGTGGTGATTTTTTGGCTAAGGACACGTAATGACTTTCCAACCTTATCTTTTTAATGGATTTTGCCCTTAAATTGTTTTATGCAAATACTTGATGCAGCAAATAATCAATAATTTTTTAAAGTTTATGCAGTGTCATTAGGTTGTACTTGATTAAATGAGCAAGCAATTTTTTTTTAAATATAGAAATAACTTGAATGTAAATTAAAAACTAATCCTTATACGTCAGTCAATCTCCGAATGCCCGTTGAATAAGCTCTGGAGATTACTCCGTGAGGAGCCCCAATAAAGGTATGATAACCTCGGAGGATTGCACCCTATCAATTACTAGCAAAAATAATATTTTTTTTTAATTTTTTAATTTAATTATTTTTTTAAACTTTTTTTGTTAAAATTTCAAAATTTGAATTTCAGAATTCAAATTTTGAATCTAAATTTTTGAATTTTAAAATTTTTTCACTCTTTTTTTTCAAATTTTAGAATTTAATAACTACAAAAAAAAAATCAAAACAAGAGAAATTAATAAAAATAAAAAAAAACTTACTACTGGAGTGCGTTCACTCCGGGCATCCAAAATTCGATTTGATCTTCGTGATCGTTCTTGCTTCTCGATTTACCTCCCCGACAACGGCGCCAAAATTTTGTTGTCGGATTTCTGTTTACTTAAAAATATGCTAAACAGATCGTTGTTAGAATCGACAGACAGAGTTTAAATTAATTTTACTCTTACCTATTCTACTCGAAGACTAGTGGTTGTAAGAGGTCGATCCACAGGGAGGCGGTTGGAGTTGCATAAAAATTTAAACATTCACTCGGATTCAAAATCGATTTTTGAATAACAAAAGAAAACATTACGTCGGGGATGTTGAATATTTTCTAATTGAAAATAAACAAAGGGAAGAAAGAAAACTTTGCAATTGAAATTGGATGCAGAGTAGGGGTCGATTACTAAAGACAGAATATGAATTAAAATCACCAGTCGAATAGCAAAGATTAATTTCAGAGTTATTTTAAAACTAAGAATTTTAGAATAAATTGCAGAGATTAAACTAAACCTAGAGCACGGATTGCATAAAAGAAAATTAATATATTGTATATAAAGCAAACATTAAAAAGATTGCATTAAAAAAAAGAAAAATTAAACTGAACCTAGAACAATGATTGCATGAAAAAGAAATGATAGATTTTATAAAAATAAAATCGATTACAAATAACAATGGAGATTAGAGGCCTAATACTCCTTCTCTTTTGCAAATAAAATAAAGAAAAAGAAAGAAAAACAAATCACTTTTCTTCTCCCTCTCTCTCCCACGGTGGAACTTCAACATAGAATATATATATTTTTTTTCTTTCTTCTTTCCAAGAACAAAGCAATGTTCTGTTTTTTCTTCTCTCCCCACCGAACCGAGCTCCCTCTCTCCCCTGTTCTTTGGCTCAACACCCAGCCGAGAGCTCCCTCACTCTTGTTCCTGCCTTCTTCCCCTCTTCTTATAGCCCTTGGAGACGCGTTGGGAACGAGCTGGCAGCACCGTGATTGCGGAGCACTGGGATTTTCGCCGTGTGAAGAATGCGGTCGCTGGGATTCCGGGAGACAGCTGGGAATGTTGATCATGGAATGGAGCTGATCATGGCTTGATTGTTGGGAGATTGCTGGGTCAGAAGATGAATGCGGACGTGCTGATCCGTGGGTTTCTTTCTTTGGATGTACCGGCTGGGACGTTCATGGCACGGAAGAGCTGGGATTTTGATCGCGTAAGGAACGAGACGCGGAAGAGACGCTGGGATGGAGCTGTGATCGCGCGGTTGAGGGGCTGGAGACGCGTTGGGGACGAGCTGGCCGCGATGTGTGATACGCTAATTTGGGAAGGAGCTACAGACGGACGCCTAGGATGGATGCGGAAGAAGCAGTGGTTCCGGATGATGGCTGGATGCGGGATCACTTGGAGCTTCGTGGACGCCGGATTGGAAGTGAGATCACAACTCGAAATGGACATGGGAGGCTGAAGAGCACTGCGGGATACTCGGACGCAGGATCCGGGCAGCTCGGACGTGGCTAGAACAGGCGAAAGAAGCTGCTGGGAGGAAGAAGAACAGTGATCAGAAAAGAACATTTCCGAAACACTGTTTATATGAATAGTGTTTTTACGTAACACTGTTCATATGAAAACACTGTTCACATGAACAGTGTTTTCACGGAACACTGTTCATATAAACAGTGATTTCAGCCATGAATAGGAATTTTGGGAATAACTAGTAATTTCAGCTTTTGTTCATGGGATTGAAGGTTAAAAAGTTCTTTTTCTTTGTGAGAAGTGAGAGTGGGAATCTCTATTCCGGAAGAGTGCAGGTGCTAATCCGGAAAGGAGGGAACGCGAGGATCACTAGAAGATCGCACGCGGGCTCGGATGTTTGGGTGCAATTATTCTTGATCATATCATGGTAGGATTGGGCCCGCGCAGTTTGGGGCCATGATGCATCCCTCTAAACCCTACCAAATGCGCATTTAAACTTTAATTTATACTAACCTGTGCCAAACAAAAAATATAATATTAACTCGGTGAATTTATTATTATCAGTTAGCAATAACACTAATTTAGGTGATATGTAGATCGCACTTTTGTGCTCTCGTCAATAGGAATTCCTAAGTTCTTCTTAAGGTGTGTAGAGGGATCAAAAGGAGTATAATCCAAGGATTTCATTGCATCCTCAAAAGTAGTTGAAGAGTCCTTTGTAAGAAAGATATAGAAGTCATCTCCAAAAATTTTCTCTATCCTGGATCTCTTACTCCTCCTAGGTTCTGCTTCTACTTCTATTTCTCTTGTCCTTATTCTACTAGAGCTGCTAGCTATACCACTATCTACTCTAGTCCTAAGTGGAAAGGTGTCTTCAAAATATATTACATTTATGGCTTCTATGATAGTGTTGTTACTAATATCATTTTCTTCTGAATTAATCATCAGAAATCTATTGGCATTACTATTGGCTGCATATTCTATAAATATGGCATCCACTGTTTTAGGTCCTTTTTTCTTTCTTTTAAAATTAGGTATTTGCACTTTTGCCAAACACCCCCACACTTTCAAATGGCTAAGACTAGGTTTTCTATGTTTCTAAACTTCATATGGGGTAAGATCATTATTTTTACAGAGAATTCTATTGAGGATATAACAGGCTGAAACTAGAGCTTCCCCAACAAATTCTCTGGTACTTCTAAGCTTATAAGCATGGAGTTAACCATATCCATTATAGTCCTATTCTTCTTTTCTGTTACTCTATTTAATTGGGAAGAATAGAAAGCAGTCACTTCATGAATAATTTCATGATCTTCACAAAATTGAGTTATATCATTAGATTTATATTCACCTCCCCGATCTGATCTAAGAATTTTAATTTTCTTCTCCTGTTGGTTTTCAGCTTCAATCTTAAAAATCTTAAATTTGCTGAGCATCTCATCCTTGGTTTTAATTAGGTAAATGTAACATAACTTGGATATATCATCTATGAAGGTTACAAAGTATCTGTTACCTCTCCTAGAAATTCTACCAGAGTCACAAACATCACTATGCATCAACTCTAATAGATCTGAATTTTTATTAATAGATTTAAAAGGCTTCCTAGGGAGTTTGGCTTCTACACAAATTTCACATTTCTCATGGTTCTTAAGATCACTTTTTAGTATTAAATTTAGGTTCATAAGTTTCTTAATTGAATTATAATTTACATGACCTAATCTACCATGCCAAATAGAAGGGGGTTCTATATTCATAATCAAAGGATTTTCATTCATTGAAGGAACTATTACATTCAGCTTAAATAATCCTTCACTAAGAAATTATTTTTCAATAAACATTACACCATGAGAAATTACAACTTTATTGGACTCAAAAACAAAACAAAAGCCTTGCTGGACAAGCAAGGAACCACTAATTAGGTTTCTTTTAACGACCGAAACATGTTGGACGCCGTGCAGGGACAGAACTTTTCCAGAGGTAAGCTTTAAGTCCACACGTCCTACTCCTTGCACACGCGCCTCCGAGCTGCTTGTCATGATCACAGCTCCTCCACTCGAGACCTGATAAGAAGAAAACCAGCTCCAGTATCAATCCACCAATCAAATGCTTGTAAAGTCATGTTAACTTCAGGAGTGAAGGAAACTGACCTGAAAACAGTCTCAGAGGAGCCAGCGCCGGAAGTCATCATGTTGACTTGAGCACTGGTTGTGTGTGGACCTTTCTTCTTGGATTGAAGAGGTGCAATCTTCTTATAGAAGCACTGGAAAGATAAATGGTTGGTCCGACCACACACAAAACAAAAACGAGCACCACCTTATTCTTTCTTCTTCTTATGCTCCTGGGATTGGATAGGTTTTCCATTGTAGTGGTGGTTAGGATTTCTAGGGTTGTAGGGTTTCTTTTTGAAATGCTTACGGAAGGGTCGGTTCTGATTTTTCTTAGGTGGGGCCTCTACATTATAAACATTATTTTTGTGTCCAGTAGAGGTTTTACTCCTGAGCCTATGCTGCTCTTCAATTCTAGTGGAATTCAAAACTTGGGTTAGGGTGAGACTTCCTTGGGCATGGCTTAGAGACTTAGCAAAATCAGACCAGAAATCAGGTAGTTTATCTCTCAGACAGGCTACCTGAAATGATTTATCCAAATTGGTTCCATTAGCCCTAAGCTAGTGGATCAGGATCTCAAAATTATGGATTTTGTCATTCGTAGGCTTTGAGTCCACCATCCTAAAGTTATTGAAGTCGGAGGCCTTGAACCTTTTTACCCAAGCATCATCAAGACCATATTTGCTTTTTAGGATGTCCTAGAGTTCTTTGACACTCTTAGCTATGTAATAAATATCATACAACCTCTCAGAAAGAGCACCTAGCATTCTATGGAGGCAATGATAGTTAATCTCATTAGCTGTCCTAGAGGGTGTGCTGGTGGAGGCAGAAGGATCAGTGTGGAAGGAGGATGAACTTCGATTTGGGTTGTGGCGAGTAGCAGGTCGTGAAGTAGCTGGGTTAGACCCGTTATCAACTTCAGTAGTGCTCTCACCTATGGCTGAGATCAAGCCTAATGTGGTGAGCCAGAACCGCATTTGGTTCTGCCATCTCCTAAAGTTATGGCCATTAAATTTTTAGGTTTGGCACTAAGGTACTCACTAGTGTTAGAGCCCATAGGTTCAAAGATATGGAATATAGATAAGGGGCAGAAACATGAATAAAGGAAAAAAGTTTGTGTCAAAAAATTGCACTAATATTTATATTGAACTTTGGATGTCTAGTTGATATATCCAAAAAATAATAGCCAGATCAGCTCCAGATTGGTGGTGGAGCACTAGGCTCACTTAAGTACCAGCTTTTCTTAGGCACATATACCTTTTTGACAAGCTTTTCTTTGACACTATTAGTTAGTGGATATTGATGAGGGAAAAAATGGATCACCCAATACATATGGTTAAAGCACCCGAATCTGACAGTAGGCATGATCTCGGCAGCCATGATCTCGGCAGGCGTGATCTCGGCAGGCACGGTCTCGGCGAGCATGATCTCGGCAAGCGCGATCTCGGCAGGCACGGTGTCGGCTAAGCAAAGCTCGATTGACCTCGAGGCCAAGGAAGATCTACTCAGAAGCTGAGATCGACCCCGACCCCACCGACAATTAAGCCGGTCTCCAAATCATAACGCCTGCATAAAGAAGGGGGCACCAAATCCTCTATATTCGGGATCAAATCCCGTAGTCTTCGCCACCATAGCTATGAAAATTTGAATGCTCGCAATCTCAATCGATTGCCAGCTAGCCTGGAATTCCGCACCACTTAAGGTAACTCATTTAACCCAAAATTTGCGTAATCACCTCTGATGGCGAGTAACTGCTACATCCCCTCCTATAAGGGGGAACTCCGGTGAGAGAAGCATCTTCTTCCCGAGCCAGAAAAGATCTCTCTATTAAAATATCTAAAGTTTACTCTCTGACTTAAGCATCGGAGGGCCTTTGCCGGATCCTCCGGCCCAGGCTTCTTGCAGGTCCGCCGGAGATAGCCGTTCGCCATCGCACTGCAGCAGAAGCTCCTCCTTCTTGGTTCGCGGTCACCTCCGGATCTGATTTCTAGCAACAGATATGCTCACTAAATATCACACAAATTCAATTGTTAGAAAAGCCTAAGTATAAATTTAAATTAGTTATTGTGGATTAATCAATTTCTGAATTTTCTGTTTGAATGGGATCTGAAAATTACTCTTTGAGGAGTCCAAATGGAGGTATGATAAATCTCTTGAAGGTTAAGCAAATTATTATCTTTTTAGAATAATTGATTTTCTTATTAAAATAATTGATTACTAATTTTGTGCTAGCAAAATAATTATTATAATTGAGATCTAATATGTCAATTCAATGAATTATATATTAGAATAATTTATTACCTTATTAGAATAATTGATTACTAATTTTGCTAACAAAACAATTATTGTAATTGAGATCTAATTTGTCAATTCAATGAATTATATATTAGAGTAATTTATTACCTTATTAGAATAATTGATTTGTGCTAGCAAAACAATTATTGTAATTGAGATCTAATTTGCCAATTCAATCAATTATATATTAGAGTAATTTATTATCTTATTAGAATAATTGATTGCTAATTTTGGGCAAGCAAAATAATTATTATAATTAAAATCTAATATGTCACAATTGTAATAAAGAATTTAATGAATTATATATTACTAACAAAAAAAATAAACAAATACTTCTTTGGATTGTTAGTAATAAATCACCTAAATAAGCAAATAAATCTATAATTACAATTAATAGAAATCTTAAAAGAAATAATATATATATATATATTATTCAGATTCAAAATAAATCTATTTTAGCACAAAAGAAAACTATTCTAGTACAAAAGAAATCTATTCATGTAATCAATTTAAATCATAAAATTATAAATTCTACATATCTACTAATATTGAATTTGAAATAAAGGCAAAAGAACATAGCCTGAATGAAGGCAGGTCGAAGCGCGTAGATGCTGTCCCAAAGAAGTATTTGCCTCTATGTACGGATCTTCCGGCAATCCTCTTCAGAGATACGACGACCTTAAAACTTCTTTTTCGGTACGTCTCGGAAGAAGTCAAAACGAATCCGATCAGACTTGCAGATCCAGCAAAAAATGAAATTAAAAGAATAAATTAAATTTTACAGAATAAAGGTGTAAAAATAAAAATTAGAAAGTGGCTAAGAGGAGGAAAAATTTTTTCTCAAAATTTTTTTAGAATTTTTTTTTATTTTTTTGTGTTCAGAAAAGAGAAAAATGAGAAGTATTTATAGGATTCACACGTAGACCAAAAAAAAAAAAAAAAAAAAAAAAAAAAAAAAAAAAAGGAGTATTTTGAATTTTTTGTAATGCATCCGTAGTTATCCCGCGGCCAGCGAGTGATGACACGCGTCCGCGCTTTGGACGCTGCGAGCCCACGGACGCAGGGACCAACGGGCGCCAGCGCGCCCGCGAGAGAAAATGAAGGCGTGCACCTGAAACATGCGTCTCGGGCCACGTGCCAATTAATTTTTCCAACACTTTCCTCCTCTCGTATTCTCTAAGAGTTAAAAGAAAGAGATGATGTAGCTAGTTTGTCTTCTTCCACATCCTTTCACGTTTGTCTACTTCCATCTCTAGCGTGCTGGCGCGCCTGCGAGAGAAAACAAAGACGCGTGCCCGAGACGGCGCATCTCGGACCGCGCGCCAATTAATTTTTCCAACACTTATCTCCTCTCGTACTCTCTCAAAGCTAAAAGAAAGAGATGCTGTAGCTAGTTTGTCTTCTTCCATCTCCTTCCACGTTTGTCTTCTTCCATCTCTTTCCACTTCCCTTCCTAAAGAAAGAAAGTGTCAAAAAAAAAAGAGTTGACGGACCGGCCTGAAAAGACCGAGCCCATTCCCCTTTCTATGATCGTGCCCTAGGCACGATTGTGAAAGAGAAGGGTACGGGAGGGAGGGGGTGGCGGCTTTAGAGGAGGTGAACCGCCGGAAGAAACCGAGCGCCGGAGAGGCGACGGTTCCGAGATCCGGCCGGCCGCGGAGGAAGCCCCAAAGCCCTCTTTTCCTTCGGTGAAGACCATCCACAAATCGGGAGGAGAGAGGAGTTTGATCCGAGCTCGCTCCCGATGATTTTTCACCGGAAAGATCTCCGAACACCCCGTCGGACCGAGGTAGGCGTGGCTCCTTCCCTTGTGCTTCTTATGCTAGGGGCAAGGCTGTGTGAAATTGGGTTTTGGCCGGTGAAATCGTCGGAGAGGGATCTTGTTGCCCAGTAGATACAACCCAAGAGGGGGGGGGTGAATTGGGTCTTTCAAAACTTTTATGCTACTTCTAAAACTTTTTGATTAACTATGCTAAGTTGTATAGATGCACAGTGAAAGTTAAACTTAGCAAGGGTTTGATGTATAGACTTCGACTTGATTAAATATGCTTGCAACTAAAGGATGTGCGGATAAGAATTAAGCAAGCAATTTATCTAAGTAAGTAAGTGTGTTAGTTAGACAATAACTAGAGGCATTACAAACACAAAGGACATATAGTGGTTCGGTGCACCCCAGCACCTACATCCACTCCCCAAGACCTCTTGGGAATTTCACTATAATCCTACCGATTACAGCCGGTTGTTTTACGAGCTCACAACCCAACTTGTTGTTTTACGAGCGCACAACGAACTCGGTCGGTTTTTCCAGGCTCACCGACTAGAACCACTCCGATTGTTTTCCTGGGATCACAATCGAACCCTACTCGTTGGTTTTACCCTCGGCTCACCAACAAACCTAACACAGTTGGTTTTCCCTTTGGCTCACCAACAAACCTTACACAGTTGGTTTTCCCTTTGGCTCACCAACAAACCTTAACCCCTTGATTCAATCCCTTGATTGAATCAAGTTACAAGATATTAAAACAAAGTATAAAACAAAACAAAGCTTCTTAAACAAGCAAATATGACAATATAAACAAATAGAGTAAAGAGAAGCCCTCAAACGAGTTTTGAAGATGAAGGAGCTCGGCTTCTTCTTTATTTGACCCTCTTCTGATTTGGCACGAAGTAGAGGATCACCGAGGCAGCACACGGATGGAGAGGAAGCTTTGGGATTCACTTGGATGCTCTTCTTCTCTCTATTTTACTTTGAATGGCCCTTTTGTGCTTATGGGAGATTTCCCTTGTAATCTCTTTGGAATCTCTTTCCTAAATGATCTCTCCCACTTCCATAAGTTCTCCCCTAGCTCTCTTCTTGTTTTTATAGCTTTAGATGGCGTGGAAACAAGAATATAGCCGTTAGAGACAAAAATAGAGCCGTTGGACACAGTCTGCACTTCCTGACAATATTACCGTTGGGATCGGAGTCGACTCGCGCGATCAGGAGTCGACTCGCCTGTTTGCAGGAGTCGGCTCGTGCTTTACTGGAGACGACTCGGCCACTGTTCCAAATTTGAATTAAAGTGCATGCCTTGACTGGGAGTCGACTCGACTTAACCCGGAGTCGACTCGCCAACATCTGGAGCTGACTTGGCATCTTCGGAGTCGGCTCATCCCATGAATCCAGAGGACATACTTTCTGATTTTCTTCCTCGAGTCGACTCGGATTCTCTTGGAGTCGACTCGGCTCTCAGAGCCCGAAAACTGATCCTCTGCATTTTTGGGGTCGCGCTGCCTTGGAGTCGACTCGAACTGTCTTGGAGTCGACTCGCCTCTCAGAGATGAAAATACCGTCTTCTGTCTTTGGGATGTGAAGCTGTCTTGGAGTCGACTCGAGCTGTCTGGGAGTCGACTCGAATCTCAGAGGCAGTAACTTGGTTTTCTGTCTGTTGATGGTCGCGGAGTCTCGGAGTCGACTCGTGCAATGCGGGAGTCGACTCGAATCTCAGAGTCCCAAAAATGCTCTCTGACTTTTTCTTTGTGTTCCGCTAAGAGTCGACTCTTGCTTTCTTTGGAGTCGACCTACCAACCATCGGAGTCGACTCGCGTTCCACTGGAGTCGACTCGAATCTCAGACCCGAAAACTGCTCTCTGACTTTTCTGCCTGTGACTCCTAGGAGTCGACTCATACTTCTCCGGAGTCGACTCATACTTCTCCGGAGTCGACTCGAATTCCACTGGAGTCGACTCGAAGACTGTTCTTTTGAATTTTTCTTTTGATTTTACTCCTCCAATTTGAATCCTTTGAACTTTAAACTTTGGGCTAATAAATTATAGCTTTCTTCCAACTTGAGAGCTTTGGAGGCCTTCTTGTGTTCTTCCAACTTGCTATGTTCCTTGCAAAATAAATATCTTTCTCCTTGCAACATAAACATTAGTATCTATACTTCAAGGTTTTGTGATCATCAAAATCAATCTATGAATCAATCTTTGGGTCATCAATCTCCTCCTTTTTGATGATGACAAAACTTGGAGTATATGCAATATAAAAGATATTGATTTCTCGAAGTAATACATAGCTAAGTTGCATGAAGTAGAAAACATATATATTTAAAAACATACTTCATGATAATGCTTTAGATTTAATCAGCTTAACACAATCAACATATTTAAATTTTAAGCTGATTTGTATTCAATTCAAAGTAATAAAGCATTCTGAGTATATAGCATATACTTAGATATTTCTCCCCCTTTTTGACAACATCAAAAAGATAGTGAAACATTAAGTACAAAGATCAGAGCAGAACACATCGAGTGTGAATTCAAGAGGTTTTTTTAATTTGATACCACAGATAGTTTTCTAATCAAGTGTAGGTGGAATCTTCCTTAGGTTAATTCAAGAAGTACCACAAATGATATTCAAGAAAAAATATGAGTGGAAATCTAACCTCTCTTCACTAAGTATGAAAGCTTGTTCATTTAAGACCTTTTGCCCAATCTATTAAGTATTTTATCAACATGAGAGCAATTTAATTAATTTTCAGAGTAAAAGATCAAAACTTATATATTTGGAAAAACATATCATCATGTTGGATCATTAATTCTTAATGACTTCAAAGTTCTTTTATGATAATAAGAGCATTGGGGCACAAATACCAAAATATGAGTTTATGCAATTTTTGATACATCTTTGAGCTCTTTTAAAGACTTTCTTTTATTCCTTTAGAAAATAAGCACAATTTGATACATAAAATAATGAATTGGCACAAAATAGAAGTTCTAAAGAGCAAGCCAATTAAAACTCATTAGTGAGGTTCAAAATAGATTTTCTAAGAGATACTCAAGAAAATTTAATACATTGTTCTCCCCCTGTTTTATTAAATTAGAGGCTCTTAAGATTTGTAATTTGGTTCATGAGTGATGCATAAGATATACTAACCAAATAACACGCCTCAAGGTGTATCATAAAGATTTTCAGATTTAAATTTCAGATGATACATATTGGAGAGTATTAGGATCACTTTTCATTTAGTATTCTTTCTCTCTCCTATAGATTCATGTAATTAAGTTCCATAAGACCTCTCCTTCTGAAATTTTTTTTCTCCCCCTCAATTGATCATTCTATTTAAGAGTTTAGAATCCTAAGATAATGTTCAACAAAATTGTCAATCTCAAAAATATATTTTCTATAAGTTTCAGCTTATTTTCATAAGACTCAAGGTTTGAGATAAGACAACCTTTATAGAACTCATCTCAAGGTAATTAAAGCATGTCTTGCAATATAAGGAGGTTCATCAAAATCAATCCATAAAATTCAAAGCATGCATCAAAATAAAGTGTCTTTGGGATAGGATACTGAATATCTAAAGCTCCCCCTCAAAAGATGCATTCTTCTTTAATCATTTTAAATTGTTGAATTTCAGATTATAGTGATAAACGTGAATAACACTGAAATCCTGTAATATCGAGAATGTAGAGTAATCTAGTATTATTCCAAAATTTGTAGTAATTACTCTTTCTAATCCTTTACGAACAAGTTATGCTTTCTCTTAATCTTAGAGAAAATGTATAGAAATATCAATCAGAAAATGATTCATTTGAAGCTTAGTTTCTTTCAACCGCATTTACATTTTCTTTCTTTTAGAATCATTTGAGTGAGCTGAAATATTTCTAGTTTTAAGATCATTCACTTTATTGATGGAAGTTTTTAATAATGTAGGGGAGAAAAACATATAGATGATCATTGAGGTATATATATTTATAGAACTCAATTTCTTAATCATAGTTTTTCAGCAATGTATACATGAAACACAATAAATCCTTTTAATATCAAAATAAAATCATATATTTAGAAATTTTTGTTTGCAATCAAGATCATCGAAAGACACATCATTTGAACCAATATTAGTATACTTTGAAGATAAGAAATGATATGTTTCTGATGCGTATCGGAGCAATCAACCAAGGCATCAAAATTAATTCTGTTTTTCTTACATTAAGAATTTATTTAAAAATCATATTGAGTTTAAGCTTTTATATAAAATCAGATTCTGAATTACATAAGGATTTTCAATAGAGGCTTTCAAAATCATAATTTGAGATATGTATCTTCCACATTGTAGCTCATCTTAAATCATTACGATTGAAAACACATATTTCAAACATATAAGAGCATATTCAGAATATTTGTATTAAATGTTGAGTTTTGGTACGAATTTGAACATTATATACCAAATTTAGGCAAGTTGAAGGATAGAACAAAATCAATTTATTTTTCCTAAATAGAGATATCCTTCTCTTCTCCTTTATTCAACTTTCAGGTTTTAATGATGATTGTTAACAACCAATCTGAAAATTTCTTTTCAATAGTGCCAAACAAAAAATTTTATGTAATATTCCAAGCATTCAATCAAGTTGTCCAAGCATGGAGCATTACAAAATATTGAGAACCCATAAATCAAGACATCATACCATATGCAAAATATATCATGTGTTGAGTCATGCATTAAAATACTAAGAACAAGCATGTCAAGAATCAAAATCTATTTCTTTTCAAATAAACTCCCCCTATTTATATATAATCTTGCACTGATTTCATCCTTAAAGTATGTTTTTCAAGTGTTTAAAAAATTGACTTGATTCTTCTTATATACTTTTATTAACTTTGTCTTTCATTTTTACTTTCTTATGCTCTATACTCTATTTGCTCCCTATCCGGTGGAGTTGGGAAGGGGCACGAGGTACTACCACTAGCCTCCCTCTTGTGCCGTCCCTAATATGCCCTACACCGAATAGTTGGGTCAAATAGTGCCGGGTACTACCACTAGCCTCCCCATTGGCACCATCCCTATGATGAGCAATATAGAAAGGTTAAAATGTTCACTCCAAACTCTCCCTGTTTGAGTGTAATTAATTATAGATTTTATCCCTTCCAAATGTGCCGAATATATTATGCTTGTTTTGCTTTTCCTTAAGATTGAAGTACTTGCCTTTGCTCAGATTTTTCATCTCTTGAACAATGTCCATTTTCTTTTCTTTATCTCTCTCTCTTTTTGTCATTCTCAAGTAATTTACATGAAAGAGTAGAATAAAGAGATAATCTTATGTATCATATAGATGTATATTATGCAAACAACATTTTCATTGTGCTCAAGGATTCATAACTTCTCACAAGTTATTTTACATCAAAATTTTAAGCATATACTTGTGTATTTCATGGTTATGACATAGGCAAAGATATATTTTAGTTTGGGCAGACCATGAAATAGTTTCTAAAAGTATAAGTCAGTCAATACACATATAGACATGATATCAAAAATTAATAATTAAAGAATTTAATCATGCCATGATAAGATTTAAGCTACTGACTTTGCTTAATTAATTTGTGAGAAAGGTATCTAAAATTACCTATTCATTATATATTCTTCAGGCCAAACTAGATTTTTTATGTGTGAACTTTTGGCTGAAGAAGATCCTCTCTCTTGTTTGCATGTGAATCTTTAGTGTATCTTACATGAAGATATCCTTCAAGTTGAAATTTCTCATTTTTCTTTCTTGAAGGAAGGTCATTAGTTTCTTTAAGATACAAAGCATTCATCCAACATATATATTTTTAACTAGATGACTCAATATAAGATATGACAATAGTTGCATGTTGAGTCACTTTACTCAAGAGATTGCCTAAATATAAGCAAGCACATATCACTTGAACTAAAGAGATAGATTCATCAACCAAGATAGTTCAAGGACAAGCATGTGAGGCAATAGACAGATTTATCAAGGTCAAATCAATTTAGTTTAGATTCTATTTGCTTAAGATAATTATCAATAAGATGTGTTAACTAAGTTTTAATCAACTTATCTTAAATGTTTGTTTCTATCAAAATTCAGATTATGACGTACTTGTTATCAATAAAATATGATTAATTAAAGTTAGATTGAAGTCTTGCACAAGGTCACATAATGAGCATACAATCTGGTCTACTAGCTGTATGATAAAATAATTATTCTATCATGCTTCAATACAGCTTTAACACAATAGATCTACTTTGCTCATCCTTTTCAAATTCTACAAGATGGGGTCATAGATATACCTTCTTCATGCCAATCTTCTATAAGAGTTTTCTTGTGGACTAACGTTGGTCAATGAAGATCCCCTTTCCTGTTTGTCTTAATTTGGAGTTTGAGAGAAGATGTTAATTCATTCATCATATTTCAAACTCACTTTGCAATATAATTCTTCATTAGTAGAACCAAAAATGATGTCATCAATGCATACTTTGAGCAAATAAGATATCACAAATTCATCTTTTTGATGCATAGATTTATCACTATTACTTTCTATCAACAAGGTTACCTAAGCTTTTATATATCAAGCTTTTGATGCTTGTTTTAAATCACATATTGCTTTATCATATATGTAATGTGTAATTTTTAAATATGGTGGTTATTTGACATAGATCTATTTTTTAATGAAATAACCACATAGGAGTGAATTCTACACATTCATTTGACAGAATATAAAGCTCATGAGTCAAGCAAATGATAGTGGTGATCTTTACTTTTAATCATGCAAGAATCAAGATCTATTTCATCTTTTCTTGATTTAGTCTTTTAGTAGTTATCAATTTTTCTTCATTAAGTGCATTTCTGAAAAACTCAATTTTGTTATAATTATTAACAAGTTTTCAGATTGTTATATGTAAAAGATTAACCATATATAATTTGATCTTAGTATCTTGACAATAAATCATTAGTCTCATAGAGAATAAGACGACTTGATATTTTTGCAACTAAAATCTTTTCATTGAATATTCTATATGCATTGCTTGATGAATGATATCCAAGGATAGACATATCTCTATCAGATTTGGCATTATTTTTCATAAGAACATATCAAGCATAACATGTACGACTGAAAAATATGAAAGATATGCAATGGTTCATTTTCCACTTTTCAGAAGATCAAAAGGAGTTTTCATCAAAAATAGATCTAATAGAAATCATATGTATGACAAGCAGTGATGATAGCTTTTTTTTTAAAAAAATCATTTAAGTAGATGACTATCATACACAATTGTCTTTTTCATTTCTTCAAGAATTCTATTAATCCTATTTTACTTAAGGTGTCCTTGGTGCTGAAAATATTATTTTTCTGTGCACAACTTAACACAAAATTGGTTTTCAATTACTATGCCATGATTTCATAGTTTGCAAAACTTTATCATTTGATCGCTTTTTGTGAGTTTGTGCCAATGCAGAAAATATTTTAATTTGAGAGCCAAGAACAAGGCTAATGTAAGCTTTTGAAAAATTAGTGTTGGAAACAACATCTCTAGATTTAGAAATTATTTTTTTTTGTTTCCTTAGCATGCATAGTAAAACTTTGACCTTTAAGAGGATAATCTAAGTAAGCCTATGGCAAGGTCTTTTGAGATTAAGTACATACTAGCATGAGCTGATTTCATATGCCAAATATGGTTTCTTTAATCTTGGTATTCATAGTGCATATATTCAAAAGCATACCAAGTACACATTATCATATCTATGATCAATAAACAATAATGCCATAGATAAAAACTCTCAATCAAGCATATAGAGAATTCATAGAGTTATTCTTAATAAGTTGATTAATCATTTAGCACCTTATCCACTAGTGAGTAAAATGAAATGATTTGATTATATTTTCAAAAGTATTTTCTATATCACAAAATTGATCACTACTAGCAAATCATATCAAATACTAAAGCACAAATAATGATGAGATGCAAGAATTACTGATTTTATTATTATTTTTTTTTGTTAATAACTTTTTAAGTTTCTTTATGTTCCATGGGTACCTTGGTACACCTATGTGTACATCCTCATTTTCTCATTTTGGGTACCCAAGCTTGCTTGAGTCCTTGAGAATTAGGACATATGGTTCCTTTTGGAATCCATATCTGTTTAATAGTAATAACTTTACCATTTGATTTAATTATACTAGAACGATAGGTAAAGTTGTTATTCCCACCCTTTTCATTTTTGAAATAAGTTATCTTATTTAATGGTTTGCTTGGTAAATTGATAATCTTTTTCTCTAGAGATTTATGGCTAAGTGAAGGAGTCAAGCTAAATTTTGATTTATCTAAATCAGCATGTTGGCTTTCAAACATCATTTTTAATCTTTCTGAGCTTACGGTGAATTTGTTAATGCAAGATTTTAATTGATTAATTTCTTCGCTTAAGTTTTGATTTTCTTTAATTAAGCTATGATTTTTTTGAATCAATTCTTCTGAAAATGACCTTAAGCATTCATTTTCAGAATTTAGTTTCTCTTGTATTTCATCATTAGAATTTCTTTCTTTTGAAATTTTCAGATTTAGTTTCTTAAGATTTTTATTCTTTACAGCTAATTTTCTACATTCACCATACAAATCATGAAAAGCATTTAATAATTCATCATAAGAAAATTCTTCTTGAAAATTATTTGATGTAAGAGTAGATTCAGTTTTTACCTTGTCTTCTTGTGCCATAAAGCACAAGTCAGTTACCTCTTGTAGTTTCTTGGAGCTAATATCATCATTGTCGCTCCTAACTTTTATTTTCTGGCTTGACTCTTTCTTGGTCAAGGCTTTCTTCCTTTTTATCTCTTTCTTCCTTTCTTCTTGCTTCCTCTTTTTCCTTGTCTTTAGGAAGCTGATTTGCCTCGGAGTCGACTCGGACCTTATTGGAGTCGACTCGGCTAGCTTGGGAGTCGACTCGGAACTACTTGGAGTCGACTCGTTCACAGGGTCTTCAAGACTGTGTCTCTGCCTTTCAGACTGTTCTTCTCTAGGAGTCGACTCGGACGAACTGGGAGTCGACTCGGCTACTGTGGAGGATTCTGCAATCTCATTGTTAGTACGCAATTGAAGCACATGTGAGCTAATCTGAGATTTATCATAAATAGTTTCTAAAGTATCCCAGATCTCCTTAGCAGATAAGCATGCAGAAATTTCATTAAACTTCGTTTCATGAATAGCACAATATAATATGTTCATAGCATTAGCATTCAATTGTGCTAAGTCCTTTTCATTAATAGTTTTAGAGAGTGTATGAAGGTCATTTATTATGATTTTCCATAAATAATAGTTTTGTGATTGAATAAAAATGCGCATGCGTGCTTTCCAATATGTGTAGTCTATGCCATTAAACAGTGGAGGCCTATTAATTAACTGTCCCTCTCCTAGAAAACTATCTATTTGAGTTGTCATGATCTTTGGCTCTTGATCGTGAGATCAATAATTAATCTTGAGTACCTGCTCTGATACCACTTGTTGCCCAGTAGATACAACCCAAGAGGGGGGGTGAATTGGGTCTTTCAAAACTTTTATGCTACTTCTAAAACTTTTTGATTAACTATGCTAAGTTGTATAGATGCACAGTGAAAGTTAAACTTAGCAAGGGTTTGATGTATAGACTTCGACTTGATTAAATATGCTTGCAACTAAAGGATGTGCGGATAAGAATTAAGCAAGCAATTTATCTAAGTAAGTAAGTGTGTTAGTTAGACAATAACTAGAGGCATTACAAACACAAAGGACATATAGTGGTTCGGTGCACCCCAGCACCTACATCCACTCCCCAAGACCTCTTGGGAATTTCACTATAATCCTACCGATTACAGCCGGTTGTTTTACAAGCTCACAACCCAACTTGTTGTTTTACGAGCGCACAACGAACTCGGTCGGTTTTCCCAGGCTCACCGACTAGAACCACTCCGATTGTTTTTCCGGGATCACAATCGAACCCTACTCGTTGGTTTTACCCTCGGCTCACCAACAAACCTAACACAGTTGGTTTTCCCTTTGGCTCACCAACAAACCTTACACAGTTGGTTTTCCCTTTGGCTCACCAACAAACCTTACACAGTTGGTTTTCCCTTTGGCTCACCAACAAACCTTAACCCCTTGATTCAATCCCTTGATTGAATCAAGTTACAAGATATTAAAACAAAGTATAAAACAAAACAAAGCTTCTTAAACAAGCAAATATGACAATATAAACAAATAGAGTAAAGAGAAGCCCTCAAACGAGTTTTGAAGATGAAGGAGCTCGGCTTCTTCTTTACTTGACCCTCTTCTGATTTGGCACGAAGTAGAGGATCACCGAGGCAGCACACGGATGGAGAGGAAGCTTTGGGATTCACTTGGATGCTCTTCTTCTCTCTATTTTACTTTGAATGGCCCTTTTGTGCTTATGGGAGATTTCCCTTGTAATCTCTTTGGAATCTCTTTCCTAAATGATCTCTCCCACTTCCATAAGTTCTCCCCTAGCTCTCTTCTTATTTTTATAGCTTTAGATGGCGTGGAAACAAGAATATAGCCGTTAGAGACAAAAATAGAGCCGTTGGACACAGTCTGCACTTCCTGACAATATTACCGTTGGGATCGGAGTCGACTCGCGCGATCAGGAGTCGACTCGCCTGTTTGCAGGAGTCGGCTCGTGCTTTACTGGAGACGACTCGGCCACTGTTCCAAATTTGAATTAAAGTGCATGCCTTGACTGGGAGTCGACTCGACTTAACCCGGAGTCGACTCGCCAACATCTGGAGCTGACTTGGCATCTTCGGAGTCGGCTCATCCCATGAATCCAGAGGACATACTTTCTGATTTTCTTCCTCGAGTCGACTCGGATTCTCTTGGAGTCGACTCGGCTCTCAGAGCCCGAAAACTGATCCTCTGCATTTTTGGGGTCGCGCTGCCTTGGAGTCGACTCGAACTGTCTTGGAGTCGACTCGCCTCTCAGAGACGAAAATACCGTCTTCTGTCTTTGGGATGTGAAGCTGTCTTGGAGTCGACTCGAGCTGTCTGGGAGTCGACTCGAATCTCAGAGGCAGTAACTTGGTTTTCTGTCTGTTGATGGTCGCGGAGTCTCGGAGTCGACTCGTGCAATGCGGGAGTCGACTCGAATCTCAGAGTCCCAAAAATGCTCTCTGACTTTTTCTTTGTGTTCCGCTGAGAGTCGACTCTTGCTTTCTTTGGAGTCGACCTACCAACCATCGGAGTCGACTCGCGTTCCACTGGAGTCGACTCGAATCTCAGACCCGAAAACTGCTCTGACTTTTCTGCCTGTGACTCCTAGGAGTCGACTCATACTTCTCCGGAGTCGACTCGAATTCCACTGGAGTCGACTCGAAGACTGTTCTTTTGAATTTTTCTTTTGATTTTACTCCTCCAATTTGAATCCTTTGAACTTTAAACTTTGGGCCAATAAATTGTAGCTTTCTTCCAACTTGAGAGCTTTGGAGGCCTTCTTGTGTTCTTCCAACTTGTTATGTTCCTTGCAAAATAAATATCTTTCTCCTTGCAACATAAACATTAGTATCTATACTTCAAGGTTTTGTGATCATCAAAATCAATCTATGAATCAATCTTTGGGTCATCAGATCTGAAACAGGGTACCCCTGTTTCGGCCTCTCTCTTCCGGATTTTGCCGCCACCGGTTGGCCGGGATCTATGGTCTTGGGGGTTGAGTCAGGATTGTGGGAGGGATTGCAGGTTTGGTTGGAGATGGGGGATGGCAGATCCGAGGTCTTCTTCCTCGTGATCCCGTCCTCTCCTCCTTTTCCCCTCATCGGTTGGCCACCGGCGGTGACGACGGCGGTCATGGGCCTCTGTGGCTGCCGTCGAGTGGGGTGGGGGGGGGGGGACCGAGCCACCATCATGGTGGCCTTCCATTGGTGATGGAGGAGGGGGGAGAGTCCATCGGGTTCTTGGGAGAAGAAGAGGAAAAGACCTCTTCTTCTCTCCCTCTCTTGGCCGGCCACCATCGCCGGCGACTGCAACGGTGGCGACCGGCGATGGTTCTGCCGGTGGTGGCCGAGATGCCGTCGGGTGGGGGGGAGCCGAGCCAGCATCACGGGTCCTCACATAAGCATCATGGGTCCTCTGTGATGATGGTGGAAGGGAGAGGAGTTCCCCGGTTCTTGGAGAAGAAGAGGAAAAGACCTCTTCTTCTCTCCCTCCCTTGGCCGGCCACCATCGTCGGCGACTGCAACAGTGGCGGCCGGCGAAGGTTCGACCAGTGGTGGCCGAGGTGTGTCGGGTTAGGGAAGGAGAGGGCAGCCACCATGGTTATTACCCTTGGACCAAAGAGATTTGAGGGAGGGAGATGTACTCCCAACCATGAAGAGAGAGGGATCTTCCTTTCTCTTGGTCTTTTCACCAGAACCGGCCATCGTCGCCGGCGTGGCTGCGGCCACAGCTGGCGACGACATAAGCCGGTGGTACAAGGGTGGGAGTCGGGCCACCCTGATTGCCCTAGATCTGGAGGGATTGAGATATTTGGGGGCCTGGTGATGGACCCCATAGTAGATGTGAATTATGGTTTAGAATATTTAAATATTAAATAATTTAATTTATGATTTATAATTGATGTTGTAGGAGAAGAGTCAGCGGAGCCAGGAGATTTTGATCAGGGGACTCAGCACCCCAGCGCGCAGGTTGTGATTCAGATCCGTGTTTGTGTCAGTCTACAATTTCTGTAAGAATTCCTACATCTGAGCACCTCTATGCATATATTTGATTTATCGTTGGATTTATTTTATGATTATGTTGTTATTTATTTTATGAGCTGATATGATACCTATGAGGCGTGCATTTTGTTTATTATGAAAATATTGAAATAATTAAATTGAAAAGAAATAGTATATTTTTGAGAATTTATGAAAATATGTGATGTGATTGAAATGTGATTAAACATGTAAAGCTAGACATGTAAAATGGGTTGGACTAACTTTGTCATGAGATAGCCTCTACGAGCTTATGCGTAGGATAGTTGCCACGAGCTGATGCGTGGGAATGCTACTACGAGCTTATGCGTGGAATTTGTGCAGTCTTGGACTGGGTTATGATCTTGATTAGTCCAAAGCCAGAAGTGATAAATTCTAAAACTTGGAAATCAGAGTAATACGTGAATGGATCACATAATGTGAAAAAGGATTTATGTATATGAAATGGTTATATATACTTGTTGTTTGTTGAGCTTTTGAAATGATGAAATGACATTTATTTGTTACTTTGATGATTTTATCATTATTACTGTGTGTGGCTGTTGGGATTCTTACTAGGCTGGAAAAGCTCATACTACTCTTACTTTCTTTTTCAGAGGCACTGGATTTGTAGAGTCCATCGGGTGGGACAAGAAATGAGATCAGCATGGAGTCTGACTGCTAGATAGATAGAAGTTAATTTATCTTATGCTTATGGACATTTGAAATTATGTAATTAATCAGTATATTTTGGTTGTATTTGATTTAATTACATTAATCATTAATTTTGGCATTTATGTGAATATTGTACCTTCTAGACCTTATATGATCTCTAGGGTTCTACTTTAGGGATTATGTGGCTGTGTCACGTGGTCGACCCGAGTGATGGGTTTGGGGCATGACAGATTTGGTATCAGAGCTTAAGGTTTAGGCTCTAGTAAGCCTGAGTGGAAAAAATCACTAAACATGTAAGATATTAAAATGGTGTGATTAGCATATTAAGGTTGCAAAATTGTCTCAATCTGATAATCTTAATGCTGAAAAACTTGTGTAGGTTGATATGGCGTGAGGGCGTGGTCGGGGGCGTGCCAGAAGGCCGACCCGATTTGCGGACAGCTCCATAGCTTGGGCACCCTCTGGACAGCAGGAAGGTACCTCATCCACGCCGACTCGGGGTGTGCCACAGCAGGAGCACACTATTGACCCTACTGGCAGTACTCCAGAGATGGGAGCTCCGGAGATTGGGACATCCGAAGGACCAAGTATTCAGCTTGAGGAGACGATAAGTGCTTCACAGTTGATGCAAATGATGGTGCAACAGCAAGCTGCTGCCAGAGCAGACATGATGAGGATGGTAGAGGTACAACAACAGTTCTTGCAGCAACAGTTGCAGCAGCAGCAACAGTTGCAGCAGCAGCAACAGCAGCAGTTTCAAGGCACTACAGCTCAGCCGGAGCACCGAGTCAGTCTGTTGAATTTTCAGAGATATGCACCCTCAGCATTTAAAGGTACGGCTGACCCGATGGAGGCTGAGAGCTGACTGAAACAGATAAAGAAAGTCTTTCAAGCTCTGAGGTGCCATGATGAGGAGAAAGTCCTTTTTGCCACCTTTATGTTAGAGGGTGAGGCAGCTAACTGGTGGAAGATGGAGAAAGGGAAGCTTGGTTCGGATGATGCCCCCTTCATTTGGGAAGAATTTAAAAAGGTTTTTCATGAGAAGTATTTTTTCCAGGGTATCCGATTCTAGAAATATAGGGAGTTTGACCGACTGGAGCAGGGTGATATGACAGTTGCCCAGTATGCAGCAAAGTTTGAAGAGATGTTCCGATATGCTCTGACCTTGATATCAGAGGATAGTGACCGAGCAAGTCGCTGCTTTTGAACTATCTAGTTACAAAGATGTGGTTAACAAAGTCCTGGTGATAGAAAAAGGGCTTGACAATGCCCAAGCTGCCAGAGAAAAGAATATGAAGAAAAAGTTTCGACCCACTGATTCTTCGAGCTAAAATAGTAGACCCTTCAAGTCGAAGGATCAGAGACCGAATCAAGTTGTCACCAGAGACAGAGGTCAAGCCCGAGGTGCCATTAGATGCTACAGATGTGGAGGACCTCATCTCAAGCGAGATTGCACTTGGGTTGGAGGGACATATTTTTCTTGTAGACAAGAAGGGCATAAGGCTATTGTTTGTCTTAATGGGAAAGAACCGCAGAGGCGATAGGCACCACAGTCCTCTCAAAGAGTTTCTGTAAACCGAACACCTCAGGAAGGACAGCAGCAAGAGGGAGGGCAGCAGAGGCCTAGGACCCAGGGGCGGGTCTATGCACTCACAGAGCAGGATGCCAAGGCTTCTAATTCAGTGGTGACAGGTAATAAATCCATCTCTAATACTCTCTCTCGTTTGGCATGTCATAAATTTTGTTAGGTTATATATGTTTGTGCATGTATGGTTAAAGATTGTGATTAAGTGCCTTGTTACTATGTTTACAGAAATGATTAGGTTATTGTCTTATAATGTGAATGTTTTATTTGACTCTGGTGCTATCCACTCATTCATATCGGCCAATTTTGTTAGAAAGAATACTGAAATATCGCCTGTGTCATTAGAATTTGATCTCTGTGTCTTAATGCCAAGTGGAGATGTTATTAGTTAATTCTGTTTGCAAGAACTGTATTTTGGGCATTGAGGACAGGAAAATGAATGCAGACTTGCTGGTCTTAGAGATGAATGATTTTGATTTGATCCTTGGTATGGACAGGTTGGCAGCATACCATGCTACTGTTGATTGTTTTGAGAAAACGATTAAGTTTCAGATCCCTGGTCAGCCAGTGTTTGGTTTGGTGGGTAGCAAGTCGCCCATCAAATGAAGTTAATCTCGGCTCTACAGGCTAAGAAGCTTCTCGCAAAAGGTTGTGAAGGATTCTTAGCTGCTGTGTTAGACACCTAGAAATCGGAGCCCAAGTTAGAGGATATCCCTGTGGTGACAGAATTTTCAGATGTGTTTCCAGATGAATTGCTAGAATTATCCCCTGATAGGGAGATTGAATTCTCCATCGACTTGCTTCCTGGCACTGATCCAATTTCAAAAGCTCCATATCGAATGGCTCCAGTTGAATTGAAAGAGCTGAAGGAACAACTACAGGAGTTACTGGATAAGGGTTTTATCAGGCCTAGTGTTTCTTCTTGGGGCGCTCCTGTATTATTTGTGAAAAGAAAGACGGTAGCCTCCGACTCTGTATAGACTACCGAAAATTAAACAGGGTGACAGTACAGAATAAATACCCACGACCAAGAATTGATGACTTGTTTGATCAGCTGCAAGGGGCTCAGGTTTTCTCGAAGATTGATCTTCGTTCTGGCTATCATCAATTGAAAATAAAGGCAAAGGATGTGCCCAAGACAGCTTTCAGGATCAGATACGGGTATTATGAATTTTTGGTCATGCCTTTTGGTTTGACAAATGCACCGGCTGCCTTCATGGATCTTATGAATCGGATATTTAAACCTTATCTGGATCAGTTTGTAGTAGTGTTCATTGATGATATTTTGGTGTATTCAAAGAGCTCACAGGAACATGAAGAACATCTAAAGGTAGTATTGCAAATTCTTAGAGAAAAGAAGCTTTATGCTAAGCTATCAAAGTGTGAGTTCTGGTTGGATAGTATTTCTTTTCTTGGGCATATAATCTTCAAGAAAGGTGTCTCTATTGATCTAATGAAAGTGGAGGCAGTAGTTGGGTGGTGTAGACCTACCAATGTAACTGAAGTGCGCAGTTTCTTAGGATTGGCTGGATATTACAGAAGATTTGTAGAGGGATTCTCCCGTATTGCCATGCCTCTAAGTCGCTTGACTCAGAAGCGAGTGAAGTTTGAATGGACAGATGACTGTGAACAGAGTTTCCAAGAGCTGAAAAAGCGTCTGGTGATAGCCCTAGTGCTAGCTATTCCATATGGAACAGAAGGCTTCACCATCTACAGTGATGCATCTTGTAAAGGACTTGGGTGTGTTTTGATGCAGAATGGGAAAGTGATAGCATATGCCTCTAGACAGTTAAAGTCATATGAACAAAATTATCCTACACATAATTTGGAGTTGGCAGCAGTAGTTTTTGCTGTGAAGATATGGAGGCATTACTTGTATGGAGAACACTGTGAGGTTTTCACAGACCATAAGAGTTTGAAATATATCTTCACACAGAAGGAGTTGAATTTGAGGCAAAGAAGGTGGCTTGACCTACTGAAGGATTATGACCTGACTATCAGTTACCATCCAAGGAAAGCAAATGTAGTGGCTGATGCTTTAAGCAGAAAATTCTCAAGTGGGCTGGCAGCATTGATCACTACGCAGAAGCAGATTTTATTAGATTTGGAGAGATCAGGGATTGAGATACGATTACATGATCCTAAGGTACAATTGGCTACCCTCACAGTGCAACCTACTCTGATTGAAAAGATCAAGATGTCTCAGAGAGAGGATCCAGAGTTACAGAAGATCAGAGAAATAGTAGAGTCAGGTGTGCAGTCAGAATTTCGAGTGCATGTAGATGGCTTTTTAAGATTCGAGAACAGGGTTTGTGTGCCAAAAGTACCAGAAATGAAGAAAGAGATTCTTGATGAGGCCCATAACTCAGCTTATACAGTGCATCCAGGAGGTACTAAAATGTACCGGGACTTGAAGGAAAATTTTTGGTAGAGTGGCATGAAGCGAGATATAGCTCAGTATGTTGCACAGTGCTTAGTGTGTCAGCAAGTGAAAGCTGAGCATCAGAGGCCTGCTGGACCATTACAGTCGCTTCTCATTCCTCAGTGGAAGTGGGAACACGTCACCATGGACTTTGTGACTGCCTTGCCTAAGACCCTCGGGGTAATGATGCAGTTTGAGTGATTGTTGACCGATTGACCAAGTCAGCACATTTCTTGTCTTTTAGAGTTGGCTTTCCTCTGGAGAAATTGGCAAGTTTGTACATAGAGCAAATTGTGAGGCTGCACGGGATTCCAGTTTCAATTGTGTCTGACAGAGATACTAGATTTGTGTCACAATTTTGGAAGAGCCTTCATAAAGCCCTTGGTACAAGACTGGACTTCAGTACAGCTTTTCATCCACAAACTGATGGACAGTCGGAGCGCACTATTCAGATCTTGGAGGATATGTTAAGGGCTTGTGTCATGGATTTGGATGGTGCATGGGATAGTCATTTATCGCTGGTTGAGTTTGTCTACAACAATAGTTATCAGGCCAGCATTCAGATGGCTCCTTTTGAGGCATTGTATGGTAGAAAATGCCGATCTCCAATTTGTTGGGATGATGTGGGAGAAAGAAAGGTATTGGGTCCAGAGATAGTACAGCAAACTGTGGATAAGATACAGGTGATTAGAGAACAGCTTCTTATAGCTCAGAGTAGACAAAAGAGTTATGTTGACAATAGGAGAAGAGAACTGGAGTTTCAGGTTAGTGATCATGTTTTCTTGAAAATATCTCCTACTAAAGGTGTGATGAGGTTCGGGGTTCGTGGCAAATTGAGCCCTAGGTATGTTGGTCCGTTCGAGATCCTGGACAAAGTTGGAGAAGTGGCATACCGTTTGGCTCTACCACCAGCTTTATCAGGTGTACATAATGTATTCCATGTTTCAATGCTGAGAAAATATATTTCGGATCCAAACCATGTGGTAGATTTTGAGCCTATACGTCTGCATGAGGACCTGACCTATGAAGAGTACCCGGTACGGATTGTGGATAGAAAGGATCAAGTGTTGCGGCGTCGGACCATTCCTTATGTAAAGGTGCAATGGAGCAATCACTCAGAAAGAGAGGCCACTTGAGAGCTCGAGGAAGAAATAAAAGCCAAACACCCTCAACTCTTTGGTATTCCAGGTACGTTAATTTTGTGGACGAAATTTTTTTTTTTGGAGGGGAGGATGTGAAAATCCAGGAAAAAAAAAAGAAAGGGTTGACGGGCCGGCCCGAAAAGATCGGGCCCATTCCCTTTTTTACGATCGTGCCCTAGGCACGATCGTGGAAGAGAGGGGTACGGGAGGGAGGGGGCGGTGGCGTTAGAGGAGGTGACCCGCCGGAGGAGACCGAGCACTGGAGAGGCGATGGTTTCGAGATCCGGCCGGCCGCGGAGAAGAGAGGAGTTTGATCCGAGCTCGCTCACTCCGATTTCTCGCCGGAAAGATCGCCGGAACACCCCATCAGACCGAGGTAAGCGTGGCTCCTTTCCTTGTGCTTCCTTTGCTAGGGGCAGGGCTGTGTGAAATTGGGTTTTGGCCGGTGAAATCGCCAGAGAGGGATCCGAAACAGGGTACCCCTGTTTCGGCCTCTCTCTTCCGGATTTTGCCGTCGCCGGTTGGCCGGGATCTATGGTCTTGGGGGTTGAGTCGGGACTCTGGGAGGGATTGCAGGTTTGGTTGGAGATGGGGAATGGGGGATCCGAGGTCTTCTTCCTCGTGATCCCGTCCTCTCCTCCTCTTCCCCTCGTCGGTTGGCCACCGGCGGTGACGACGACGGTCATGGGCCTCCGTGGCTGCTGTCAGGTGGGGGGGGGGAACCGAGCCACCATCACGGTGGCCTTCCGTTGGTGATGGAGGAGGGGGGGAGAGTCCATTGGGTTCTTAGGAGAAGAAGAGGAAAAGACCTCTTCTTCTCTCCCTCTCTTGGCCGGCCACCATCGCCGGTGACTGCAACGATGGCGGCCGGCAATGGTTCGGCCGGTGGTGGCCGAGATGCCGTCGGGTGGGGGGGGAGCCGAGCCAGCATCACGGGTCCTCACATAAGCATCATGGGTCCACTGTGATGATGGTGGAAAGGAGAGGAGTTCCTCGGTTCTTGGAGAAGAAGAGGAAAAGACCTCTTCTTCTCTCCCTCCCTTGGCCAGCCACCATCGCCAGCGACTATTCCTCATATTTGTTGCACGCTACGCGTCTACAGAAATGGGAACATGACCATCTAGATGGCTCCCCAAGTCAATCGCCTCGCAAATAATTAGTCTTCCGGACAGACAAACGGATATATGGTCGGTAACAAGATTGGCACTATGTGGCCTTATATGAGATTTTTTTGCTTCCATGTTACATGAGATCGAGACGGGGATTAAGGCTTGTTTTCTGGGAAGGGATATAGTGTTTGAAAAGATGCCCCGACTGATCTCCTATGATAGAAGGATAGAAACCGTTGCGAAGACGACAAGGGAAAAAAAAAAGGGAGAGCATGCCAAGAGGAACGCATCTATGACTCTGTAGTCCACTCTGTTCACCACTTGCACCTTCTTTATAGAAAATTCTTCCGTGTCCAACCATGACTCATTTTTCATAAAAGACATACTGGGTAGGGATACTAGGAATTTTTTTAAAGCACCAATAATTTTTGTGCGGCTCTTAAAAATGTAAGAGTTTTATGCACAAATTTTAAAGATACAGAAAATTCTACATAGGAGTTAAAGACGGCAGAAAATAGATTGCACAGAAGTTAATGTTGTATAAAATCTGCACGGCTTTTAAAGCTGTAGTAATTTTCTACATAGATTTTTAATCCGCAGAAATTTTTTTGCAGATTTAAATCTGCAAATATTTTAAATCTGCAGAGAATTTTGCGTATAGTTTTTATAGTTGCAAGAAACATATTTGCACAATTTTTAGAGTAATATAACTTTTTAGAAGAACTGATTTTTGTAAAGAAATAAAAAAAAATTTACAGCTTTCTAATTCTATACAATTAAAACCAAATTTAGTCTTATACAATTGAACTAAATTTGATAAACGATCAAATAGAAATTTCTAGTATAATCAAGCTCAAATTCTTAGAAAATTTACATGAGAAAGATTGTGAACACAAGGGATCACCGTACTAAATCCCAAGCTTAGGAAGTACATGGTCCATTAATACTATTATCCCTATTATGTCAAAACCATTTTGGTTTTAACATTATAAGTTGCAGTTGAAGTATGAAAATGAATATGCCCATGAAAATTTATATGGTCCACTAGCTACCTTGCTAAATTAGTTTTAGAGAAATAAAGATCTCCATGGATGTTGTAGAAGTTTTCTATACGGTATGCATGATTCACCCAAGTAAATTGCCAGTCTCTGCAAAGTTCTGAAAGCCCAGGAGATGCAGATGGATAGTATTTAAATATGATTGCATTTTATTCTTTTTATTCTATCTACTTATTTGAACACTTGAAATAGAGATGAATGTTAGTCATAAATAATAACATGCTAAGATTTAGAATCACAATAATACCGTATTCAAGTTTGAGAGATATACCTATGGAAGACATATTGAATACGTTCTTCAATCACCTGGAATAATAGCGGCTAGATCTTTCCTTCCTTGCTCCTCACAAAAGATAGCCGTCAATGGGGCAAGCTATCAACCATATGGAGAGGAGAGGGGGACCTAGCCTTTATATAGAAAACATAGAGGAGCCTTCTCATTAAAGGCTCCAAAATCCTAATTGGGTTTTCTGGCCTACATACCAAAATTACCACAATAAATAGGACTCAATCCTATACATCCAAGGTGCACCAAAGCCCATAAAACAAAATGATCACACATCAAATTGGGCTTAACTATAGTACCATTCTGAGCCATACGTCTAAGCCGTTTTATAAAACAAAAATACGCAATCAGTGTAAGCCCATATTTTGAAATTATTCCAACAATGAAGACCAGCTACTTTCTCAAAGTAATATTGTTCATGACATAGGAATTGTTTTACATGGTAGCATAAGTATCAAGTGCCAACATTTTTTTCGAAGTAGTAAATCTCTCATAATATGATCTCATTTCCATGACAAAGAAGTAAGAAAGCGTCCAAACCAATTTCAAGCGGCAATAGAACTGCCAGATGGATCGATTGCATCGAGAGAGTATTTCTTGAGTTCTCCTGCTCCAAGAGAAAAGAATATGATATGGCACAAGAAACCCACTTGTGCCTTTCCCTTCAAAGCAACTGCATTTAATGATAGGAATACACACATACAAATATATATATATATATATATATATATATATATATATATATATATATATATATATATATATATATATATATTATATGTATATGTGTGTGTATATGTACACATATATTCATAGATATGCATGCATACATAAATATGTACTTTTTATGAGTAAAAAAAAAAACTAATATAGCCCATTCACTGGATGTACAGATATATGAATGCTATTTATCAGAGTTATGTATGTAGTCTTTTTGGGGATGAACTATATGTTGTCATCTGCATGAGTGTGGATGAAGCAATGAGGTAGCCTGGCAGATTGGATAAAATGCAAGATGGTACTAGTGTCATTTATTGCAATGATAGATGAAAACGGGAGACATCAGAATGTCAAGATCTGTCAAAGAGATCCTACATTTATTTTCTTAATGATTGAATGCTCAGAAATGATAAATTTATGGGATCATCTGCCGATCTATAGGGGCGTCTGATTTCCTTTTTCTTTTTTTTTGTAGAGAATAGGAATCGAAGCATATATTTTGTACCACAGATTCTGATTCATTATTGCTGTGTGATGGTCACGACCAGTAATTAATGTCCAAGGAATAGGCAACATTCACACAATGGTTGTTTCCACTTTTTTATAGTTGTTTCTTACAATGCTAACCTGAAACTTTGTCATCCAAGAATGAAATGAAGTGCCAGTCCCATGTATATTTGAATGGAAATCTAATATTTGAATGGAGTTTAGAATTTTATTAAGTTTGCTTTTGAGAAATCTAATATGAATGGAAAGATTTTATGTCCATATCAAAAATGTGTAAACGGTTCTGCTCTTGATCCAAAAATTGTTGAAGAATATTTGGGGTGGAATGGTTTTCTAAAGCGTTATACTAAATGGGTACTTCATAGAGAGTACATATTGCCATCTCCTTGTAACCAACCCTCCTATCTAGAGCACACCTTCAATTTTGGATCCAGTGACACAGAATGAAATTCTGTAGGAGAAGATGATATAAGGGGCTTACTCAGAGATGCTCTTGGACATAGTATTAGAAATTTAACAAATTTCAGTGGAGGAGAAGAAGCAGCCGTAATAGGTGATGAGCGTACAGTTATTGATCAGTCCATGCATGTTGAGGAACTTATACATTCTGATGACACAACTTGGTATGGTAACTTATTGAAAGATTGTGATCAAGAACTGTATCCGATTTGTAAGAATTTTACGAAGATTTCTTTTCTTCTGCATCTATTACATTTGAAATATTTGAATGGGTGGTTCAGCAAGTCTTTTACTATGCTTCTTCAATTATTAAAGGATGCATTTTCGGAAGGTGTTACTTTGCCATCATCTACATATGAAGCCAAAAAACTAGTAAAAGAGTTGGATCTTGGATACGAGAAGATACACAGTTGTCCGAATGACTGCATTTTATATCACGGTGAAAATATCAATCAAGAGTCGTGCTGAACATGTGAAACTTCACGACGGGAAAAATATAAAGAAGACGAGAATGATTCATTGACTGAAGTGGATGCTGCACCGACTAAAAAAAAAGGGGCTAAAATTTCGAGGTATTTTCCTCTTATACCTAGATTGAAAAGGATGTTTGTATCACTGAAGACGGCTTCCTCAATGAGATGGTATGACGAAGGCCGAACAAAGGATGGAATGTTAAGACACCCAGTGGATAGTCTTGCATGGAAAGCATTTGATGAAAGACATCCCAAATTTGCTTCTGATGTTCGCAGTGTTAGGCTAGGTTTAGCTACTGATGGGTTTAATCCATTCTGAATGATGAGTTCTACATACAGCACTTGGCCGGTTGTCTTGATTGCATATAATTTGCCACCATGGATGTGTATGAAGTAGTTTTCACTAATTCTATCAATGGTTATTCCGGGTGACAAGGGCTCAGGTAATGATATTAATATTTTTCTACAGCCTTTAATAGAGGAATTGAAACAATTATGGGAGGGTATTGATGCATTTGATGCTTTCGCTGGGCAAAGATTCAAATTGCGAGCAGCTCTTATTTGGACCATCAATGATTTTTCTGCATATGCTAATTTATTTGGTTGGAGCACTAAGGGGCGTATTGTATGTCCTTCTTGTGGAGATTCAACCCATTCGTATTGGTTAAAATATGGAGGAAAGTTTTGTTATTTGGGCCATCGTCGATGGTTAGAAGCAAACTATCCATTTTGATTTTAGAACGACTTGTTCGATGGTACCACAGAGTTGCAATCTGCCCCTATTCCACTAACTGGAACTGAAGTCTTTAGACAAATGCAAGGCACCCATTATATACCGGGTAAGGTCTCCAAATATTCAAAGAATAGGGGAGGGGAGCATGTTGGCAGCACAATGAATGAAGAATTAATAGCAGAGGTTGCTGAGGATGTTGACAACTTTTTTGAGAATGAAGACAACGTATATGGTCAGAAAAATGATGATGACTCAATGGTAGCATCTACACAAAAACAACTAGGGAAAAAAGGAGCATTTTCTTTGATTTACCTTATTGGGAGTATAATCTTCTTCGACATAATCTTGATGTGATGCATATAGAGAAGAATGTTTGTGATAACTTGATTGGAACATTGTTAAGGTCTCCAAATATTCAAAGAATAGGGGAAGGGAGCATGTTGGCAGCACAATGAATGAAGAATTAATAGCAGAGGTTGCTGAGGATGTTGACAACTTTTTTGAGAATGAAGACAACGTATATGGTCAGAAAAATGATGATAACTCAATGGTAGCATCTACACAAAAACAACTAGAAAAAAAAGGAGCATTTTCTTTGATTTACCTTATTGGGAGTATAATCTTCTTCGACATAATCTTGATGTGATGCATATAGAGAAGAATGTTTGTGATAACTTGATTGGAACATTGTTAAATCTTGATGGAAAGACCAAAGATAACTTGAAAGCGTGTTTTGATTTGAAAGATATGGGCATAAGACAAGAACTTCATTCAAAGAAGCTTGCCAATGATAAATTTTATATACATTCTGCATGTTATACAATGTCTACTCAAGAAAAAGGTCTTTTTCTAACGCTTCTGAAAAATATGAGGAACTTATACATTCTGATGACACAACTCGGTATAATAACTTGTTGAAAGATTGTGATCAAGAACTGTATCCGGGTTGTAAGAATTTTACGAAGATTTTTTTTCTTCTGCATCTATTACATTTGTAATATTTGAATGGGTGGTCCAGCAAGTCTTTTACTATGCTTCTTCAATTATTAAATGATGCATTTCCGGAAGGTGTTACTTTGCCATCATCTACATATGAAGCCAAAAACTAGTAAAAGAGTTGGGTCTTGAATACGAGAAGATATACAGTTGTTTTTAATGACCGCATTTTATATCGGGTAAAAATATCAACCAAGAGTCGTGCCGAACATGTGGAACTTCACGATGGGAAAAATATAAAGAAGACGAGAATGATTCATTGACTAAAGTGGATGCTGCACCGACTAAAAAAAAATGGGCTAAAATTTTGAGGTATTTTCCTCTTATACCTAGATTGAAAAGGATGTTTGTATCATCGAAGATGACTTCCTCGATGAGATGGTATGACGAAGGCCGTACAAAGAATGGAATGTTAAGACATCCAGCGGATAGTCTTGCATGGAAAGCATTTGATGAAAGGTATCCCAAATTTGCTTCTGATGTTCGCAGTGTTAGAATAGGTTTAGCTACTGATGGGTTTAATCCATTCCGAATGATGAGTTCTACATACAGCACTTGGCCGATTGTCTTGATTGCATATAATTTGTCACCATGGATGTGTATGAAACAGTTTTCACTAACTCTGTCAATGGTTACTCCAGGTGACAAGGGCCTAGGTAATGATATTGATGTTTTTCTACAGCCTTTAATAGAGGAATTGAAACAATTATGGGAGGGTATTGATGCATTTGATGCTTTCGCTGGGCAAAAATTCAAATTGCGAGCAACTCTTATTTGGACCATCAATGATTTTCCTGCATATGCTAATTTATTTGGTTGGAGCACTAAGGAGCGTATTGCATGTCCTTCTTGTAGAGATTTAACCCATTCGTATTGGTTAAAACATGGAGAAAAGTTTTGTTTTTGGGCCATCGTCGATGGTTAGAAGCAAACCATCCATTTTGACTTCAGAATGACTTGTTCGATGGTACCACAAAGTTGCAATCTGCCCCTATTCCACCAACTGGAACTGAAGTCTTTAGACAAATATAAGGCACCCATTATATACTAGGTAAGGTCTCCAAATATTCAAAGAATAGGAGAAGGGAGCATGTTGGCAGTACAATGAATGAAGAATTAATAGCAGAGGTTGCTGAGGATGCTGACAACTTTTTTGAGAATGAAGACAACGTATATGGTCAGAAAAATGATGATGACTCAATGGTAGCATCTACACAAAAACAACTATGAAAAAAAAGGAGCATTTTCTTTGATTTACCTTATTGGGAGTATAATCTTCTTCGACATAATCTTGATGTGATGCATATAGAGAAGAATGTTTGTGATAACTTAATTGGAACATTGTTAAATCTTGATGGAAAGACCAAAGATAACTTGAAAGCGCGTTTTGATTTGAATGATATAGGCATAAGACAAGAGCTTCATCCAAAAGAGCTTGCCAATGATAAATTTTATATACATCCTGCATGTTATACAATATCTACTCAAGAAAAAGATCGTTTTCTAACGCTTCTGAAAAATATGAGGAACTTATACATTCTGATGACACAACTCGGTATGATAACTTGTTGAAAGTTTGTGATCAAGAATTGTATCCGGGTTGTAAGAATTTTACGAAAATTTCTTTTCTTCTGTATTTATTACATTTGAAATATTTGAATGGGTGGTCCAGCAAGTCTTTTACCATGCTTCTTCAATTATTAAAGGATGCATTTCCGAAAAGTGTTACTTTGCCATCATCTAAATATGAAGCTAAAAAACTAGTAAAAGAGTTGGATCTTGGATACGAGAAGATACACAGTTGTCCGAATGACTGCATTTTATATCACGGTGAAAATATCAACCAAGAGTCGTGCCGAATATGTGGAACTTCACGATGGAGAAAATATAAAGAAGACGAGAATGATTCATTGACTGAAGTGGATGCTGCAACAACTAAAAAAAAAGGGCTAAAATTTTGAGGTATTTTCCTCTTATACCTAGATTGAAAAGGATGTTTGTATCACCGAAGATGGCTTCCTCGATGAGATGGTATGACGAAGGCCGTACAAAGGATGGAATGTTAAGACACCCAGCGGATAGTATTGCATGGAAAGCATTTGATGAAAGACATCCTAAATTTGCTTCTGATGTTCGTAGTGTTAGGCTAGGTTTAGCTACTGATGGGTTTAATCTATTTCGAATGATGAGTTCTACATACAGCACTTGGCTGGTTGTCTTGATTGCATATAATTTGCCACCATGGATGTGTATGAAGCAGTTTTCACTAATTCTGTCAATGGTTATTCCGGGTGACAAGGGCCCAGGTAATGATATTGATGTTTTTCTACAGCCTTTAATAGAGGAATTGAAACAATTATGGGAGGGTATTGATGCATTTGATGCTTTCGCTGGGCAAAGATTCAAATGTGAGCAGCTCTTATTTGGACCATCAATGATTTTCCTGCATATGCTAATTTATTTGGTTGGAGCACCAAGGGGCGTATTGCATGTCCTTCTTGTGGAGATTCAACCCATTCGTATTGGTTAAAACATGGAGAAAAGTTTTGTTATTTGGGCCATCGTCGATGGTTAGAAGCAAACCATCCATTTTGATTTCAGAATGACTTGTTTGATTGTACCACAGAGTTGCAATCTGCCCCTATTCCACCAACTGGAAGAGGAAGGAGGCAGTAGTTGGGTGGTGTAGACCTACCAATGTAACTGAAGTGCGCAGCTTCTTAGGATTGGCTGGATATTACAGAAGATTTGTAGAGGGATTCTCCCGTATTGCCATGCCTCTAAGTCGCTTGACTCAGAAGCGAGTGAAGTTTGAATGGACAGATGACTGTGAACAGAGTTTCCAAGAGCTGAAAAAGCGTCTGGTGATAGCCCCAGTGCTAGCTATTCCATATGGAACAGAAGGCTTCATCATCTACAGTGATGCATCTTGTAAAGGACTTGGGTGTGTTTTGATGCAGAATGGAAAAGTGATAGCATATGCCTCTAGACAGTTAAAGTCATATGAACAAAATTATCCTACACATAATTTGGAGTTGGCAGCGGTAGTTTTTGCTGTGAAGATACGGAGGCATTACTTGTATGGAGAACACTGTGAGGTTTTCATAGACCATAAGAGTTTGAAATATATCTTCACACAGAAGGAGTTGAATTTGAGGCAAAGAAGGTGGCTTGACCTACTGAAGGATTATGACCTGACTATCAGTTACCATCCAGGGAAAGCAAATGTAGTGGCTGATGCTTTAAGCAGAAAATTCTCAAGTGGGCTGGCAGCATTGATCACTATGCAGAAGCAGATTTTATTAGATTTAGAGAGATCAGGGATTGAGATACGACTACATGATCCTAAGGTACAATTGGCTAGCCTCATAGTGCAACCTACTCTGATTGAAAAGATCAAGATGTCTCAGAGAGAGGATCCAGAGTTACAGAAGATCAGAGAAACAGTAGAGTCAGGTGTACAGTCAGAATTTCGAGTGCATGTAGATGGCTCTTTAAGATTCGAGAACAGGGTTTGTGTGCCAAAAGTACCAGAAATGAAGAAAGAGATTCTTGATGAGGCCCATAACTCAGCTTATACAGTGCATCCAGGAGGTACTAAAACGTACCGGGACTTGAAGGAAAATTTTTGGTAGAGTGGCATGAAGCGAGATATAGCTCAGTATGTTGCACAGTGCTTAGTGTGTCAGCAAGTGAAAGCTGAGCATCAGAGGCCTGCTGGACCATTACAGTCGCTTCTCATTCCTCAGTGGAAGTGGGAACACGTCACCATGGACTTTGTGACTGCCTTGCCTAAGATCCCTTGGGGTAATGATGCAGTTTGAGTGATTGTTGACTGACTGACCAAGTCAGCACATTTCTTGTCTTTTAGAGTTGGCTTTCCTCTGGAGAAATTGGCAAGTTTGTACATAGAGCAAATTGTGAGGCTGCACGGGATTCCAGTTTCAATTGTGTCTGACAGAGATACTAGATTTGTGTCACAATTTTGGAAGAGCCTTCATAAAGCCCTTGGTACAAGACTGGACTTCAGTACAGCTTTTCATCCACAAACTGATGGACAGTCGGAGCGCACTATTCAGATCTTGGAGGATATGTTAAGGGCTTGTGTCATGGATTTGGATGGTGCATGGGATAGTCATTTATCGCTGGTTGAGTTTGTCTACAACAATAGTTATCAGGCCAGCATTCAGATGGCTCCTTTTGAGGCATTGTATGGTAGAAAATGCCGATCTCCAATTTGTTGGGATGATGTGGTAGAAAGAAAGGTATTGGGTCCAGAGATAGTATAGCAAACTGTGGATAAGATACAGGTGATTAGAGAACAGCTTCTTATAGCTCAGAGTAGACAAAAGAGTTATGTTGACAATAGGAGAAGAGAACTGGAGTTTCAGGTTAGTGATCATGTTTTCTTGAAAGTATCTCCTACTAAAGGTGTGATGAGGTTCGGGGTTCGTGGCAAATTGAGCCCTAGGTATGTTGGTCCGTTCGAGATCCTGGACAGAGTTGGAGAAGTGGCATACGGTTTGGCTCTACCACCAGCTTTATCAGGTGTACATAATGTATTCCATGTTTCAATGCTGAGAAAATATATTTCGGATCCGAACCATGTGGTAGATTTTGAGCCTATACGTCTGCATGAGGACCTGACCTAGTACGGATTGTGGATAGAAAGGATCAAGTGTTGCGGCGTCGGACCATTCCTTATGTAAAGGTGCAATGGAGCAATCACTCAGAAAGAGAGGCCACTTGAGAGCTCGAGGAAGAAATAAAAGCCAAACACCCTCAACTCTTTGGTATTCCAGGTACGTTAATTTCGTGGACGAAATTTTTTTTTTTGGAGGGAAGGATGTGAAAGCCAGGAAAAAAAAAAGAAAGGATTACGGGTCGGCCCGAAAAGATCGGGCCCATTCCCCTTTTTACGATCGTGCCCTAGGCACGATCGTGGAAGAGAGGGGTACGGGAGGGAGGGGGCGACGGCATTAGAGGAGGTGACCTGCCGGAGGAGACCGAGCGCTGGGGAGGCGACGGTTCCGAGATCCGGCTGGCCGTGGAGGAAGCCCCAAAGCCCCCTTTTCCTTCGGTGAAGACCATCCACAAATCGGGAGAAGAGAGGAGTTTGATCCGAGCTAGCTCTCTCCGATTTCTCGCCGGAAAGATCGTCGGAACACCCCGTCGGACCGAGGTAAGCGTGGCTCCTTCCCTTGTGCTTCTTTTGCTAGGGGTAGGGCTGTGCGAAATTGGGTTTTGGCCGGTGAAATCGCCGGAGAGGGACGAAACAGGGTACCCCTGTTCGGCCTCTCTCTTTCGGATTTTGCCGCCGCCGGCCGCCGGTTGGCCGGGATCTATGGTCTTGGGTGTTGAGTCGGGATTGTGGGAGGGATTGCAGGTTTGGTTGGAGATGGGGGATGGCGGATCCAAGGTCTTCTTCCTCATGATCCCGTCCTCTCCTCCTCTTCCCCTCGTCGGTTGGCCATCGGCGGCGACGACGGCGGTCGGGGGAACCGAGCCACCATCACGGTGGCCTTTCGTTGGTGATGGAGGAGGGGGAGAGTCCATCGGGTTCTTGGGAGAAGAAGAGGAAAAGACCTTTTCTTCTCTCCCTCTCTTGGCCGGCCACCATCGCCGGCAACTGCAACGGTGGCGGCCGGCGATGGTTCGGCCGGTGGTGGCCGAGATGCCGTCGGGTGGGGGGAGCCGAGCCAGCATCACGGGTCCTCACATAAGCATCATGGGCCCTCTGTGATGAGGGTGGAAGGGAGAGGAGTTCCCCGGTTCTTGGAGAAAAAGAGGAAAAGACCTCTTCTTCTCTCCCTCTGTTGGCCGGCCACCATCGCCGGCGACTGCAACAGTGGCGGCCGGTGAAGGTTCGACCAGTGGTGGCCGAGGTGTGTCGGGTTGGGAAAGGAGAGGGCAGCCACCATGGCTATTACCCTTGGACCAAAAAGATTTGAGGGAGGAAGATGTACTCCCAACCATGAAGAGAGAGGGATCTTCCTTTCTTTTGGTCTCTTCACCAGGACCGGCCATCGTCGTCGGCATGGCTGCGGCCACGGCTGGCGACGATATAGGCCGGTGGTACAATGGTGGAAGTCGGGCCACCCCGACTGCCCTAGATCTGAAGGGATTGAGATGTTTGGGGACCTGGTGATGGACCCCATTGTAGATGTGAATTATGGTTTAGAATATTTAAATATTAAATAATTTAGTTTGTGATTTATAATTGATGTTGTAGGAGAAGAGTCAGTGGAGCCAGAAGATTTTGATCAGGGGACTTAGCACCCCAGCGCGTAGGTTGTGATTCGGATCCGTGTTTGTGTCAGTCTATAATTTCTGTAAGAATTCCTACATCTGAGCACCTCTATGCATATATTTGATTTATCATTGGATTTATTTTATGATTATGTGGTTATTTATTTTATGAGCTGATATGATACCTATGAGGCGTGCATTTTGTTTATTGTGAAAATATTGAAATAATTAAATTGGAAAGAAATAGCTTATTTTTGAGAATTTATGAAAATATGTGATGTGATTGAAATGTGATTAAACATGTAAAGCTAGATATGTAAAATAGGTTGGACTAACCTTGTCATGAGATAGCCTCTACGAGCTTATGCGTAGGATAGCTGCCACGAGCTGATGCATGGGATAGCCTCTACGAGCTTATGCGTAGGATAGCCTCCATGGGTTCCTGTGGGATAGCTGCCACGAGCTTATGCGTGGGATTTGTGCAGTCTTGGACTGGGTTATGATCTTGGTTAGTCAAAAGCCAGAAGTGATAAATTCTAAAAGTTGAGAATCAGAGTAATACGTGAATGGATCACATAATGTGAAAAAGGATTTATGTATATGAAATGGTTATATATACTTATTGTTTGTTGAGCTTTTGAAATGATGAAATGACATTTATTTGTTACTTTGATGATTTTATCATTATTACTGCGTGTGGCTGTTGGGATTCTTACTAGGCTGAAAAAGCTCATACTACTTTTACTTTCTTTTTCAGAGGCACTGAATTTATAGAGTCCATCGGGTGGGACGAGAAATGAGATCAGCATGGAGTCTGACTGCTAGATAGATAGAAGTTAATTTGTCTTTTGCTTATGGACATTTGAAATTATGTAATTAATCAATACATTTTGGTTAGATTTGATTTAATTACATTAATCATTAATTTTGGCATTTATGTGAATATTGTACCTTCTAGGTCTTACATGATCTTTAGGGTTCTACTTTAGGGATTATGTGGCCGTGTCACGTGGTCGACCCGAGTGATGGGTTTGAGGCGTGACAGAAAGGATCTCGGATCCTCCTGTTGGGACTCGCGACTGGTTCCTCCGCTGCCGTGTAGTTGCCCCTCCAGGCTCCGTGAGTCCCCAAGTTGTACCAAAAAAAAAGTTTACTGCATATTTACAGCTTTGCCATTATTGGCTATCTCTTTTTTGACTACCTTTACGGCAACTATTTTTTCAAATTATGGTACAAAATCTGTCCAACACCAAAGAAGTGACTCAACCCCTCTCTATCATTCTTGATGGATCGAACTACAATGCATGGTCCAATGCTATGCGCATGTGGCTTCGCAGACATCGTCTTTGGTGATTTGTTACTGGTGTCGAGCACAAACCCGAGAAAGGAGAGAAAGAGCCACAAGATGTCTTCGACAATCATCTCGCCAACTGGGAAAGCGCACTGTGAGAACCTGTGCAGGCGTGTGTTTAGTCCCACATCGGTTATTCGCTGGGTAGATCTTGGGTACTTATACAGGATCAAGGAACCCAAATAATAACTTTCGGCTAGTCATTTTGGGTGAGGTCCTGGGTTGTTACAAATGATATCAGAGCGGATCCGGCCCATAACCTATGTGAACTAGGGGATACTGCAACACGGATCCATTGGGGCTGACTACGTACCAATCGTGGTATTTGTGATTAGATTTGAATAGATATGAACCTTTAGCCTGACGAGGACGTCAGGGCTTGAACGGGGGGAGTATGTGAGAATCCGTGCAGGCGTGTGTTTAGTCCCACATCGGTTATTCGCTGGGTAGATCTTGGGTACTTATACAGGATCAAGAAACCCAAATAATAACTTCCGGCTAGTCATTTTGGGTGAGGTCCTGGGTTGTTACATGCACACTTCAGAATCATTTCCTAGCTTTCCAATACAAGTGTTGTCTCCATTGACAATACTCTTAACAGGATTGAGGATGCCAAAGATGCATGGGATCTACTGGCACATCGGTATAACAAAGCCGACCTCTCTAAGCAGTATCAACTCTCCACCAAACTTCATCGCATGCGACAGGAGCCAGGTCAGTCTATTACTGATTTCTTCTCTCAGATGAATTATATTTGGGATCAACCCTCTTTGCGTGAGCCCGAACTGACCGATCCTGAAGATGTCAAAAAGTTTATGGCATATCGACACTACAGAAAAACTAACCTATTCCGGCGCTTTTTTGGATCTTTAGCGACGCTTATAAGCGTCGGCTAAAGTACCGCCGACGCAACGGCAAGCATCGCCAAAGCGTTGCCGATACCATTGTGGCAAAAGTCTTTGCAGATGCAGGATGAAAGCGTCGGCAAAAACATGAATTTGTCGACGCTTACGTAGCGTCGGCGATAACCCGACGGACAATTTCCTCACTGTTGTCCTCCTGGTTTTCTCGATGCTTTAGAGCGACGAAAATTGCCGACGCTTTAAAGCGTCGGCATATCCGCAGCGTTTGAGACGTCGGCATAAGCGTGCCGATGCTGTGCCACGACGTCTTTTACCGACGCTTAAAAGCATCGGAAATTATTTTTTTTGTAAAAAAATAAAAACACCAATTCACATTATAAAACACATATTATAAAACATACATTATAATAATATAAACCTGTATTACATTGATACATTGACACAAACACTCAGATCATTCGAAATATGAATATTGTCATATCTGATTAAAAATTTGCTTAATAAGTTTCAAATTACAATGTGCTCTGAAAAATAAGAAACATATACATATCAAACTCATAAAAGATAATCTAGAATGCATCAGGGACGGGATTCAGCTCCATCATCATGTCTACAAGCGTTTGAAGTATCAGGAATCTACAAAAAAAAAGAGAAACTTTAGAAGTTAGGAATAATGTGATACATTAACTCATATATCATAATTGATAATATGTAAAGTATTCAAATATATATAGTTATTTACCTGAGAAGGAAGAAATCGTTGTAACATGGATGAAATATTCGTAAGCTGAGACTGCAAATTTGCTTGGTTTTGCTTCAGCTCTTCAATAGTTGCTTAAAAATGACGAACTTCTGCAGTGTTACTACCTTCTCTGGCATTTATAATGAACCCATCATATCTGTTGACAATATTGTTCAGACCTCGAGCAAGGACTATTAATTCATTGGAACAATGTCTCTCCATCATGGTCGGTACCTAAAAAAATTTAAGTTAGATAATAATTAATTTTTCGAAGTTTCGATCGTAGAATATAATAAAAGACCTAATAGGATTCAACGTCTAACCCGTTTTAATAACCCTTCAGGAAATAACTCAACCAACCATCTTTGCTCAATCCTTGGGTAGGATGAATGTTATTGTTGGCGCTTCGCTGAGCCACTAAAAATTCTCTGTACGAGAAAAAAATTATTTGTTTTGAATATTATATCTGAAATGACAGTAAATTGTGATTTCTTATAACCATACTGACCTGCGATACTCGGATATTAAGTCACTGTGAAGTAAGACATAACGATGTGCCTGTGCCAATAATTTGTGATGAACTACAATACTTCAGTTTTCCCCACAAATCTTCCACCAGATGAGAACTTGTACTTCTCTGCATTATGTATAATATCGTAATTCCTTTGTGGTCGATTAAAAGCAGTTTTAACACCTTCAAGGTATCTCGAGCAAAATGACAAACACTCATCAGCAATATATCCCTCAGCAATCGATCCCTCGGGATAGGCTCGATTGCGTACATATTCCTTTAAGCGCACAAGATACCTTCAACAAAAAAATTTAATGCTTAACATCAACATCGAGAAAGATAATAGGATACATATTCATATTAATAATAAATATGGATATTCGAGTTTAAGAATATCACCTCTCAATAGGATACATCCAACGATAGTGAACCAGTCCACCAAGTTTAGCTTCCCCAACCAAGTGAATGAGTAGATGAACCATAATTATAAAAAACCCAGGAGGAAAGATCTTCTCCATATGGCATAGTGTTAGTGCAACATTAGACTCCAATTGATCAAGCTCCTTGGGATCAAGAACTTTGGAACATAATGCCTTAAAGAAGGATAATAACTGAGACACAATTGCAAGAACTTGTTTCTGTGTTGACGATCTTAAAGCTAACGGAAAGATATCTTGCATCAAAATATGGCCATCGTGACTTTTAATATTCGAAAGTTTTCGCTCTTTAAGATTAACGCACTTGAAATATTTGATGCATACCCATCTGGAACCTTCATATTTTTCAAAACTGTTAAAAAAATATCTTTCTCTGGAGTAGACATTGTGTAACATGCAGAAGGTATAAAATATTTATCATTGGGTTGTTCTTTCGGATGAAGCTCTTGTTTTATGTCTATGTCTTTCAAATCAAGACGTGCTTTCAAGTTGTCTTTGGTCTCTCCTTCAAGATTTAACATTGTTGCAATCAAGTTATCACAAACATTCTTTTCTATATGTATGACATCAAGATTATGTCGAAGAAGATTATACTCCCAATAAGGTAATTCAAAAAAAATGCTCCTTTTTTTTCATAACTGCTTCTGTGTAGATACCGAGTTTGTGCCATCGTCATTTTTCTATCCATAAACACTGTCATCATTCTCGAAGTTGTCGGCGTCATCAAAAACCTGTGCCATTGAGCTACCAACATCCCCCCTTCCCTACTTTTTTGAACTGTTGGATGCCTTACCAGGTATATAGTTAGTGCCATGAGTTTGTTTAAGAACTTCAGTTCTAGTTGGCGGAATAGGTGCAGATCGCAACTCTATGGTACCATCAAACTGATTATTTTGATATTGAAATGGATGATTTGCTTCTAACCATCGACGATGACCCATATAACAAAATTTTCTCCATGTTTTAACCAATATAAATGAGTTGAATCTCCACAAGAAGGGTATGCAATACGCCCCTTAGTGCTCCAACCGGATAAATTAGCATATGCAGGAAATTCATCCCCCAACATCCACTGTACACAACCCCCATACTGGGCTTTCGCACCTAACCTGGCGGTCCGAATCAACTCTGAACTGCGAAAATATGTCCAGATAAGAGCTGCATGCAATTTGAATGTTCGTCCAGTGAAAGCATCAAATGCATCAATACCCTGCCATAACTTTTTCAATTCATCTATTAAAGGCTGTAGAAAAATATCTATATCATTACCTGGGCTCTTATCATCGGGAATAACCATTGACAGAATGAGTGAAGACTGTTTCATACACATCCATGGTGGCAAATTATATGGAACCAAAACAACTGGCCAAGTGCTGTATGTAGAATTCATCATTCGAAATGGATTAAACCCATCAGTTACCAAACCCAGCTTAACACTACAAACATCAGAAGCAAATTCGTGATGCCTATCATCAAATGCTTTCCATGCTAAACTATCTGCTGAATGTCTTAACATTCCATCCCTTGTACGTCCTTCATCATGCCATCTCATTAAGGAAGCCGTCTTTGATGATGCATACATCCTTTTCAATCTAGGTATGAGAGGAAAATACCTCAAAACTTTAGTCGAAATTTTTTTAAACTGTGCAGCATCCACTTCATTCGACAAATCATGCTCGTCTTCATTTTATTTTTTCCATCGTGAATATCCACATGTTCAGCACGAATGTTCATTAATATTATCACCACGGTATAAAATACAGTCATTTGGACAACTGTGTATCTTCTCATATCCAAGATTCAAGTCTTTTACTAGTTTTTTGGCTTCATAAGAAGTTGACGGCAAAATAACACCTTCTGAAAATGCATCTTTTAATAATTGAAGAAGTATAGTAAAAGACTTTTCAGACCATCCATTCAAATATTTCAAATGGAATAAATGCACCATAAAAAAAATCTTCGTAAAATTCTTACAACCCGGATATAGTTCTTTATCACAATCTTTCAGCAAGTTATGATACCGAGTTGTGTTATCTTCAGAGTCCATAGGTTCCTCAACTTGTATAGATTCAGTAATGGTATGCTCATCACCTATTGGAGCTCCTTCTTTCTCTCCATTAAAATCTGTTAAATTTTTAATATTATGTTCAAGAGCATCTCTGAGTAAGCCTTTCATATCATCTTCTACAACAGGATTTCTGTCTGTGTTACTAGATTCAATACTAGCAGTGTGTTCTATATTTAAGGGTTGGTTAGATGAAGACGACAATTTAGACTCTCCGTAAAATATCCATTCTGTATAACCCTTCAGAAAACCATTCCATACCAAATGTTCTTCAACAGTTTGTGGAGCGATAGCAAAACAATTTACACATTTTTGACATGGATAAAAAATATTCCCATTCATTTCAGATTTCTCAAAAGCAAATTTAACGAAATTCTGAACTCCATTCAAATATTCGGCTCTGGATCTCGACTTATCCAACTTTTATCCATTCTATTAAAATACTGATTGAACTGTAAGTAATATAAAAAAATAATAAACGAAATTAGGGAATGAATCACCAATACGAACTCATGGTACAAAAAGATCTTGGCGAATTTTATTAATACAAAATATAAGATTCCGAGAAGCATATGTTGTTCAGTAATTTGATCCAGATCGGTCGAACCCCAATCCAGATCATAAAAGATGATCAAGCAAAATTCTGGATCCAAACAATGCAAGATTGGTGGCTTAAATTAATTAATGATTGTTTTATTATAGTACGTTTTCATCATCGGCTGCAGTAGAAAAAATGATTTGGTATAGAAAAAGGCATGTAGCTTGAGTTGCATGTTGACGAAAGGTCTAGTTTTCTCGATTATGTCGCCAGCAACAGTAGTTGATGCCGGTCGTAAAGCTTGGATATCTAGGAAATGAAGCCTTACAAGGACCTCAAGAGCAATACTACGTGACCTTCTATAAACTGGCAAGCTTTATCTAGGGGTCAAACGTACTCATCACTCATCAGCTGTGTAATAATTTTGTAAGACATTTCCCCACTAGTGTTAAGTTTGTCCTTTCGTTCTCTTCTCTCCCTTTCATGAAAATAAAATGGGAGGTCCAGCCTCGCCTTAATGTGCTAAATTCAATGCTTGATCAAAGCATTGACCTACTTCAATAAGATAAGTGCAATCTGGACGTGATCTCTATAATTTATAAGAAGAGCTTCGGAGATCAAAAACTTCAACAAGCTGTTGAGGCAGCCCTTTTAATCAATGCTTGTGGGCCATTATACAATTGATTAGGTTCCTTGTACACATGGCACATCATGTTATTTTATTTCAGATTAGTTGAAGAAGTAGTCATTAACTTATTCTATAGGAGTAAGCTCAACTAAACATAGATCATAGTTTTGAACTTGACAATGCTTGGAAAAAGTATTACAAGTTTAGCATAAAGTACAACCCATTGACCTTAATTATTAGGTGCTGCTTGCATGCACCCAGGACTCATCACAAGGTCCTGTTTGAATTCAGAGACATTTACAAACAATAGCACGAAAAGCAGACAAGTTTGCAGCAGCTGCCCAACTTTGGGCTGAACTGAACTTGGCGTGAGTTCCATAGGACAGAGGGCACTACATAAGGTGAAGTTGGAAGTTTCTGCTTAAATCTTGGTGCTCTCCCTTTCTTCAGTGTCCAGAATTTTTCAGGTGCAATTTTTGAGAACTTAAAGATTGGAGGCCTGGGTTCTTTTCTCCTATTTTAGCAAGAAAGGAAGGAACTGAAGGCATTGGTTTACTCAAAGATCCTAGCCTTAACTATGCATGGTTCGAATATAAAGATGGATAAAAGGGTGGAGCTATGATGATAAAGACATGACTTTATAGCTTGGTCATTTTATATCCCAGTAATCACTGACTACTTCTTACCTAAAGCCTTTAGATCCATCTATATGTTTGTTCTGTGGTTCTTTTATGTCATTCCATTAGCTTAATTGGGGATCCAATGACTTTGTCAAGTTGTTGTTCTTACTAATCTAGAATAATTAGAGCCATTTGGCTGTGCCAGATCCCATTGGAAGAGTCCATGAAGAAAAGCACTGCTTGTCCACACCGCCAATTGCTGTGGATGGTATTAAACCCAAGTCAACATGATCAATTAATTTGTAGGCAGCCATCAGGCCATATTCATACACCACTAATCAATTTGATCGATGTGACGGGTCATTGCAAACCAGATTCCAATCCACAGATCGATCAGTTTATTTATTATACATGTTTCTCAATTTAAGCCACCAATCATTAATTATACTAAGTTTAAACAGTCATAGATTGACACCGACAGGCAGGAAGACTTCGAAAGTTAAAGATGACTTAGAAAAACAGTCATCTTTAACTTTTTTTTTACTCCACTGCCTACTTTTTTACCTTGTAAAAGTGCTACTTCATTTCAGTTCTCACTATCCCTTTAACTTGGGTTTCAGCATGGTATTGCGAATCACCCTAAAACTAAAATAAACATGGAAAGAACAGGAGAGCAGGTTAAACCGAGTAAAGGGGACAAATAATAAAGCTACATTTGTGAACAACATAATAACCGAGTAAAGGTTACTAGGGCTCTTAAGCAGATTAAAAAAAAAAATCTAAAACAACATAATTGTACACCCTCAACTGGTGAACAATTTTCCCTACAGGATTTTTTTTTTAAAAAATACATAATTTAGGAAAGTCATTAGATATGTTCACAGCCATGCAGCAAGCAGTTATGCAGCTTAACGGAGAGTATGAGGATCACTTACCTCAGACGACGGCGATGTCAACGGCGGCGGAGTAGCTAGGGCTCGCGCGGGATGGGGGTAAGATGTCGGCGTGCAGCTAGGGCATCGACCGACAGAGGATGAGGAGATGGGGCTGGGCGAGCGTTAAAGACAAGAAGAAAACAAAGAGGAGGAGGAGGAGGAGGAGGAAAAGAAGGAGTAGGAGGCTTACCTCAGACGACGGCGAGGTTGACGGAGGCGGAGAAGCGGAATCTTCGATCGCCGATCGGGGTTAGGTATGGAGGTGAGATCAGTTTGAGGAGGAGGAGGCTTACCTCAGACGAGGGCGAGGTCGACGGCAGCGGGGAAGTCGGCGCGCGCGCAGCTAGGGCATCGATCGATAGAAAATGAGGAGAGGGGGACGGACGAGCGGTTGGAGGTTTTATGTTTTCTAACGATGCTGATAAGCATCGTCCTTTCTAAAAGTTTTAATGACGCTTTAGAGCGTCGTTGTTTCTGGAGATTTACCGACGCAAGCCAAAAGCGTCGGCAAAGGTTGGTGCTGAGCCAAACTTTACCGACGCTTTCCCCTAGCGTCGGAAAAAGACAGTCGGCAAAACCCACATTTGTTGTAGTGCGAGATGGTGTGCATTTGGTTCAGTTTTTGATGGCTATTAGGAATGGTTTTGAAAGCACTCGTGCTGCTTTATTGCACCGTTCTCCCCTACCAACTTTAGAGAGTGCGCTGAGCGAGCTCTTCTGAAGAGACCAGATTTTCCACTATGAGGCTGCCCACCTCGGAGCTAGTTCTGGCCACTCCTGCACTTTCTACTCGGCCCACATCTTCTAACCGCACTATTCGATGCAACTATTGTAAGATATTGGGTCATAAGATCACCGAGTGCAGGAGATGTCCTAAATATTTCAACCAGGGAGTTCCTTTTCCAAAGACTGCTGCCGCTGCTCCTTCAGAATCTTCAGATGGTTCATCCGTAGACCATTCTACCCCAACTGTATCTCTTTCTACTGCAGAGGTTGAAGCCCTTATCCATCAGGTTCTATCTAAGGCCAATCTCTCTTCAGCTCTAACTACCACCTCAGGTAACCAATCTTGGTATCTTGATTCTGTTTGTTGTAACCATATGACCTCTGATTCCTCTCTTCTTACTTCAACAACTAAATTATCTCATTCACCTGCAATTTACACTGCCAATGGTTCTCATATGCATGTTAGTCATCGTGGTTCTATTTCTACTCTTCAGCTATCTGTCACTGATACCTTCCTTGTTCCCAAATTATCTTTAAATCTGTTATCTGTCGAACAACTTTGTGAACTAGGGCTTGAATTACTTTTGACAAATCGTGGTATTGTGGTGCAGGATTTGCAGATAGGACAGGTCGTTGGGACTGCCCGTAAGGTTGATCGTTTGTTCGAGCTCACTTCTCTGCATCTTCCGGTCAATGTGTCAGCTGCAACTCCATCTCGTACGTCGTCAGCTACTCTCAGTCTTTGGCACTCTCGACTAGGGCATGCCTTTGTGTCTCGTATTTGCTTGTTAATTTCTAGTGGTCATTTAGGTTTTGTGAGTTCTGAGTCATTTGATTGTGTGTCTTGTCAGCTTGGAAAACAATCTAGTTTATCTTTTTCTAATAGTGACTCAATTTCTTCAGCACATTTTGATCTAATACATTCTGATGTTTGGGGGCCTGCCCCTACTTCTACTATGGGGGGATCACATTATTTTGTGATTTTTGTTGATGACTATTCTCGATACACATGGCTTTATCTTATGCGCAATCGGTCTGAACTTCCACAAATTTATATTAATTTTTAGAAAATGATTCAGACTCAATTTTCTCATTCAATTAAGATTTTTCGATCTGATAATGCCATGAAGTATAGGAATTCCGCCTTTCTCAACACTTTGAAACAAAATGGCACGATCCCACATCATTCATGTCCTGGAACCTTCCAACAGAACGGGCGTGCTGAGCGTAAGCATAGACACATTTTAGATACTACTTGATAGTCAACTTTAAAGACCATGCAATAGCACGTATCTGGTAGGATAGTGATTACGGGTATCGATCCACAGGGATTGGGGTACAGTTGTTTTCTTAAAAATATTTGAAAAAGAAAATTTGTGAAGACTATTAAACTAGGTAATTTAATAAGAAATGCAATTAAAATGATATCAGTTGGAAGAACCTAGGGCAAGAAATTCACCACAAACAAAGCAACAAGGATTAATTGTATTTTAATTTATTCTTGGATTAACATGCAAATTGGCTACAAGCCTAATAAGCATTCAAATAAAATCTCACAAAAGTAATTTAGGAACATCCATCTTCGGTTGGCATGAAATGTCTATCCTAAACTAATGTGGTAGGACACTGCATCTTTCCTAAGCATGGGTGATCTTTTATTAACTTAGTGATCATGAAGAACAGTTGTATAAACGTCATATTTAAAATCATAGAAATTAAATATGAGATGAAATAAAATATTCAGTAAGAACAAAATAAAGTTTATACAACTCCAAGAATAGAAATCAAAAATACAAAACCCTTGTCCTTTTGTTAAGGCTGCATCCGGCCCTAGAGAAGAGATTAGCCTTCCATGAAGTCGTGGGCGACAGCAGCAGTGGTACAGCAACGGGTTCCTATTTCTTTCTTTTCTTCCTTCGGCGACTCTCCTCTTATCATTTCATTTCTTTTCGTGGGAAGTAATTCCCAGAATACCCAAACTATTATCTCTCCCTTATGCACTCTATGGGAACTTGGCCTTTGAGCTTGATGGGAGCAGCCCCCGGTGGGGAAGAAGGAATGCCTCCTCTCATCAAAAGTCTTCCTTTTATATAGGCGGTCCATATCCCTGTCTCTCTTCCTCGTGGCTGTTCCGATTGGGTGGATAAGGCATGAGCTGATCCGGGCGTTGGAAGAGGCTGAGCTGGGAAGCTTGATCCGCAGACTGTTGCAGTTCTGATCCGTTGAAGCAAGGGATAAGGGTGGCAGGTGGGTAGAATTTTAAGGAGGTTAGGAGGAGATGAGCGTGGGACGTTAGGTGTTGATGAGGAACGCTATTTCGAACGGGATGTGCGGAAGAAAGTCTGGGCGCATGGGATAAGGATGAACTCGGAACAGGGGCGCTGGGACGGACGCAGAGGAGATGAGGAGGAAGAGTTTTGAACCTTATCCGTGGGAGATATGGCTGGAGATGAAGCTAATCCGAGCTTATCCGGGTTGGGATGCAGCCGTTGGCTGGTTATGGATACAGCCGTTGGCTGGTTATGGATACAGCCGTTGGCTGGTTATGGATGCAGGGGATGTGGACACAGCTGGGAGTTTGGTTGGATTTGTAAACGGGATAAGATTTGTTCTGCTGGGAACAGAGGAGCTGGGAGCTTATCCAGATGCTGGCCATGGGATCCTTGGATGCAGATGGTGTTCTCGGCTGAGAGGATGTTGCTCCGAAACAGGGGAAGATATTGGATGTGGCAGACTCGGGATGTTCCATGGGATCAAGCAGGAAGATGGGATTTGAGTTTATCCCGTGAAGATGGAACCAATTCGAACAGGATAAGCGTGGGATCTAGCGGAAGAATTGAAAGATGATCAACGTAGATGTGAGGGAAGTTGGGTTGGTTCGGGAGAAGAGGGTGGTTGCTGGGACGTTGGGAGATTCGGGAAGATGAAGCTAAGGAGGGATTTGCGGGAAGAAAAGCAGGGGAGTCTCTTGAGAACGGTGGATACGGCTGCTGGCTTGTTTGAAGATTTTAATGTGGTTTGGTTGGGAACATGGTTGGAGTGTGGGATTTTAGTTGAACGAGATGTGAGGAGTGGATGGAGCTTTGGGATTCTTGCAAATATGATGGTATGCTTTGAGATCTGAGAGACAAGTAATTGAAGGGATTTTATTGTTTTTGAGATTAAAATAGGAGAATTGGATCATGTGGAAAAAGAGTTGGAACGAGTGGAAAGAAATTTAGGTGAACGTGTGCAGAGTCAGAAATTAATGAAAAGCACTGGATTTTGGAGAAGAGTTCTTGGAGTCGACTCTGGAGGATGTAAAATTGTGAAATGATGCAGTGTCAGTTTAGGCTTTACCTAATTAAGCTTGACTTGACCTGCATACATTAAGCTTAATCAGTAAATAAATAAGTAAAACTCGAATTACCTTTAATAATTTATTAAAATGCAATGATGAAGGTAACACATTTTTTTAGTTGAATTTACAAAATATGTGAATTAAAATAATGATAAGTGCTATGAATAAGATATTAATTTGTACATTATTTAGCACTTACCACACCTCCAACCTATATTTTGCTAGTCTTCGAGCAAAATAATAATAAAAAAAACTAACTCACTTTCGCAGGAGTCACGATTGCATTTACCGTATGCAATAAGGCTTTAAATCCCTAGGTGGCCCTAGTGGACGAGTTTTGTCTCGTGAGGATTTTCGGCTCAGATACCCACAAACTGCTGTCTCTACCTAAAGAATTTATTTTACTGTTTTATAAAACTGATTTCAAATACATAAGTGCCAATAATTTCAAAAGCACACAAAGTTTTAATTACTAAGTCAGCCCAAATTCTAGGTCAGTATGCAATTTAAGTTGAAGTCATTAAGTTTCTGTTAGAAAGTTGTATGGCTAATTTATACTTGGGTGCTCGGTGATATCTGGACCATACACAAGCTAAGACTTTAGATCCCCAAAATACTGCTAAAGCTAGTAATTTCCAAGAATTGGTCAGATAAGACCTATCTTGCAGGATTCCGAGAGTTGTGGATGTTTACTTTAATACCTCATGGGCTTTATCTGTAATATTCCAGTTTACTCGAATTTTTACAACGACGGCTTTCACATTATCGTCCTTTTCAAGGTCAATATTCTTTTTTCTTTTTTTTTGTATTTATAAATAAATTATGCACTTTTACTCTTGTAATGATTTCTCCGTGTAGCGAGCATTCAGTCAACAACTCCCATACCAGATGGCATAAGGTGTTGGGCATCAAGACTCCCCTACGGACCTATGCTTGGGTTCCTCATACAAACCCGCTGACCTTTAACAATAGGTAGCCCTTTTCGATGTACCTGACTAAATTCACTCTTTTTTTTATAAATATGAGATAATAGTGAATTAGATAAGAATGATTCATCAGGACTCAAGGTTGCTACCAGACGTAACAACATAGTGTTGAATCTTAACCCTTAGAAGTGCAGGCCATGTATGTTGTGAAATTCTAAAGTAAAAATTATCTTACAACTCGCTAAAAAATTTTTTAATAAAAAGAACTCAAATTGTCTTACTCCTGACTAATCATTGGGCTTTTAGATTTTATATACTTTTTGTATTTATCATTTTAGCACTAAAGCATAGAAATTAGGAACTTTTTTTATTATTTTTATTTTTTTAAATAAACTTATTCAAAAAAAATTTTGAAAAATTTCTTTAAAATTTTTTCAATCCCATGCCCCCCAACCTAGATCAGATATTGTCCTCAATATTTTTTTTTGTAATATTATATTATTATTATTTTTATTTTTTTATTTTATTTATTTTTTATTTTATTTTAGACAAAAATATGATGCATATGGAGGATAGAAGTATTTTACCTTAGTGGCATCAGTAATATGAGGACTCCTGAAAAGAAATATGACAAGAAAATGTATAAAAAGAAAAAAAAAACAAAAATGACCTACGAAAATTTGGTTGCCTCCCAACAAGCGCTAAGTTTAACGTCTTCAGCCAGACGCAGCGCATCCTTATCAAATCATACCGGGTTCATGCCGAGTTCTCCAAGAAAGAAAATTTGTGGGAGACTGATAGTTGGGTAAGAAGTTGACTGCTTCTATGGCCTTGTCTATATCAAAGTCAAAATGGGTCAAGCATGTTTTCAGAGGATCATCTGCCAAAATATAGGGAAGGGCTTCTTTTACAAGATCATCCATTTTGTCTATTAGGAAGCACTCAACTATCCTCGCGGGTTGGTCGGCCGTATTGAACACATTTAATTTTACCTTCATGTTCCAAATGATATTTTCATTACCCCCGTTCTACAATTGATGCACGCATTGGTTGTTGCTAAAAAGGGGCGCCCATGGATCACGGAGATTTGTTTCTTAGGATTAGGCTCATGTTCCATATCAAGGACGATAAAATCTACTAGAAAATAGAATTTGTCTACCTTGACAAGAACATCTTCAATTATCCCACGTGGTGTTTTTACAGAACGATCAGCCAATTGAAGGGATACCGAGGTTAGTTTTAACTCACCTAACCCAAGTTTCTCATAAACTGAGTAAGGTAAAAGGTTGACACTTGCCCCTAGATCTAAGAGTGCTCGATCAATGAAATTATTTCTTAAGACACAGGAGATGGTGGGAGCACCAGGATCTTTGAATTTCGGAGGGGTGTTGTGTTGGACAATAGAACTCACTTGCTCAGTTAGGAAGACCTTTTTAGGCACATATGTCCTAGATTTTCGCTTTTGGGTATAAAGGTCTTTAAGAAATTTGGCATAGGAGAAAACTTGTCTAATAGCATCAAAAAGTGGGAGGTTGATTTTGACTTGTTTGAAAATCTCCATCATCTCCTCTAGTGAAGTTTTCTTTTTTCCAAAGGAAGAGGGTGAATTAAGAGCTTCAGGAAATGGGGCTTTTGGAATGTGAGTTTTGGCAGAAGGTGGACTAGCTGAAGAAGAAAAAGAAGGTTTTGAATTTTCACGTGACACATTCCTCTCCTCTTCTTTACCTTCCTTATTGTTACCGTCTCCAATCTTATTATCTACTACACGTCCACTCCTTAGGGTAGTCAAAGCATTTGCTTGTTCATGATGAATTGTATTTAGTTGATTTTCTTGAGCCATGTATTGTCCCCTAGGATTACTTAGTGGTTGGCTTGGAAGCTTTCCTTCCTCTCGCTTGTTCAGTGCATTAGCTAGTTGCCTTATTTGGGATTCTAGCTTGGCGATGGATTGCATGTGAGAGTGCACCAATTGTGTAATGGTTTTCAAACCTTGAAGGGTGGTCAACACATTCTCCTCAAAGGTTGTGTTTCTATGGGGTGGAGGAGTGTGTTGAAATTGAGTCGAAGGATGGTAGGGAGAAATATTTTGTGGGGTTTGAAAATTCTGAGGGTTTTAAAAATTTTGGGAGTAGGGTTGGGCAGTATTCGAAGCTTGCTGCTTCCAAGAAAAGTTTGGATGATTCCGCCATCCCGGGTTATATGTATTGAAAAATGGGTCATTATCTGGTCTGGACTGTGTTTGAGCAGCATTGATGTGTTCTTGCACGAGTTCGGAGAATTGGGGTGCTGAAGGGCACTCATGGATAGGGTGTGATGGGCTAGAACAGATAGCACATACTTGTGCTTGGAAAGAGCTAACGACATGTCCTCCTATCATCAGTTGGTCAATCTTATGGGACAATGCATCTACCTTACTAGACAGGTCCATAGAATGACTTATTTCACAAATGGTCCCTTTTCTTTGAGAACTCGGGGGTGCTTGACGAGAACAGGAAGCATGGTGGAGGGAGTTTTCATTGAGATTTTCAAATAATTCCCATGTTTTATGCTCATTTTTAAGCATGAAAGTTTTCCCACAAGAAGCATCAACCATCTGACAATTTCGTTCAGACAATCCGTCATAAAAGCATTGCACTAATTGCCACTTGGATATTTGATGATGCGGGCATTTTCGGATTAGGTCCCGAAATCTCTTCCAAGTTTCATGAAATTCTTCTTCCTCAGTTTGGGAGAAGCTTGTGATGGCACATCTAAATTGGTTCGTTCTTCCTATAGGAAAGTATTTTTTAAGGCATTCTTGTTGCATTTGATCCCAAGAACGAATTGAATTGGTTTCTATAGAATTCAGCCATTGCTTGGCTCTATCTTTAAGGGAGAAGGGGAATAATCTAAGTTTCAGAGCATCATCAGTGAAGTTCTAAATCTTGACAGTGGTGCAGATTTCAAGGAATTCATCTAGGTGTTTATATGGGTCTTCATTGGTGAGCCCATAAAAAGATGGGAGCATTTGGATCACACTAGACTTTATCTCATATTGTACAGCTGTTACTTACAGGTAATCGAATGCAAGATGGAGAAGTGTAAATGGAGGGAGTAAAGTACTGCCTCAGAAGTTTGGGTTGTTCTTCAGCCATCTCGATAGGTAGAGCAGATCCTATGGTTCTATAGGTGCGGATTTCAGCTCGAAGGGCCCTAATAGAACGCTCTATCTCAGAATCAAAAGGTACTAATTCAGGAGAACTGGAACGACACCCTAGCATACACTAATACTCTTCTAATCAGTCAAGTGCGGTCAAGCATGCATTAAAAGAAAAACACATCAATTCCTTATGTTTACCCTAAAATCACTAGACAACTCCTAACTGATTTGAAGAGGGCACCTAAGCCTCCAATCCGGTCTAATGAACTGAGTTGACCAGGTAAGCTCGCAGGTAAGTGGGGGGGGTCACGATGCATTCGCAAAGGTCCCACTTAAAAACCACTTGCCTCGAACAGATGAACTGTCTTCCTTAAGGGACAAAGCTTGCCTAGACGTCAACTGAGCCACAGAGCGAAATTGGTGCAACTTTCGGTGATCTTCGTCCTATTGAGCTCGAATGCCCCTAGGGGCCAACATCTAATTGATTTTAATTAAAGTGATGGCTATGTGAAAATTGATTCACCTAATTTGGGCAAGAATCTGGTGATGAAATCCAGTTCTTATCTTGTTGGGGTGATTGTCCTTACTATGTGCGGATTAATTGGTGTATGTGTATCAAGCATGCATTCACACTTTTGCTGAAATTAAAATCAAACAATCACCACAAAATTTCAGGCTAATTGGGAATCAATTTAAATAAGAAAGGTTCAGATGTTACCAAAAAGAATTTTCCAGCAAAAATTTTTTTTAAGGCAAACCTCTACAGCATTCCTTTTCCAGCAGTTCCCTTTTGGATTGTCTCAGATTTTCTCTTCGATTCCTAATCAAATAATACCAAAAGAAAAACCAAAAATTAGTAAGAGAGAAAAAAGAGATAAGAAAAGTAACAAAAATAAAAAATATTTTTATTTTATTTTATATATATATATTTTGAAAATTTTTTATGAAGAAAAATAACTATGCTAGCAATCCTCGGCAATGGCGCCAAAAATTGATAGTCAACTTTAAAGACTATGCAATAGCACGTATCTGGTAGGATAGTGATTACGGGTATCGATCCACAGGGATTGGGGTACAGTTGTTTTCTTAAAAATATTTGAAAAAGAAAATTTGTGAAGATTATTAAACTAAGTAATTTAATAAGAAATACAATTAAAATGATATCAGTTGGAAGAACCTAGGGCAAAGAATTCACCACTAACAAAGCAACAAGGATTAATTGTATTTTAATTTATTCTTGGATTAACATGCAAATTGGCTACAAGCCTAATAAGCATTCAAATAAAATCTCACAAAAGTAATTTAGGAACATCCATCTTCGGTTGGCATGAAATGTCTACCCTAAACTAATGTGGTAGGACACTGCATCTTCCCTAAGCATGGGTGATCTTTTATTAACTTAGTAATCATGAAGAACAGTTGTATAAACGTCATATTTAAAATCACAGAAATTAAATATGAGATGAAATAAAATATTCATTAAGAACAAAATAAAGTTTATACAACTCCAAGAATAGAAATCAAAAATACAAAACCCTTGTCATTTTGTTAGAGCTGCATCCGGCCCTAGAGAAGAGATTAGACTTCTATGAAGTCGTGGGCGACAGCAACAGTGGTACAGCAATGGGCTCCCATTTATTCCTTTTCTTCCTTCGGCGACTCTCCTCTTATCATTTCATTTCTTTTCGTGGGAAGTAATTCCCAGAATACCCAAACTATTATCTCTCCCTTATGCACTCTGTGGGAACTTGGCCTTTGAGCTTGATGGGAGCAGCCCCCGGTGGGGAAGAAGGAATGCCTCCTCTCATCAGAAGTCTTCCCTTTATATAGGCGGCCCATATCCTTGTCTCTCTTCCTCATGGCTGTTCCGATTGGGTGGATAAGGCTTTAGCTGGTCCGGGCGTTGGAAGAGGCTGAGCTGGGAAGCTTGATCCGCAGACTGTTGCATTTCTGATTTGTTGAAGCAAGGGATAAGGGTGGCAGGTGGGTAGAATCCGAAGGAGGTTAGGAGGAGATGAGCGTGGGATGTTAGGTTGTGAGATACTGGGCTGAAGCCGGCAGCCCCAGCCGACTTCAGCCCAACACCCCTTTCGGAAGGGGTGTAGCAGGGGATCGCAAACGCGATCCCCTCCATCTTCTTCGGGCGCAGAGACGCCGCGGGCATCCCGCGGTTGCACCGCAGTCGTCCCGCGTCCACCTCGCGGCCGCATGCACGGCCGCTGATTTCGCCTCCGCCGCAATTCCCGCGGCGGAGAGCCATTACAATGGGGCTATAAAACCCCCGTTCCTCCTCCTTCGGAGATCACCCGAGCCCTCCTCCCTCTCCTCCGTCTCCTCCTCTCCCTCTCCTCCCTCTCCTCCCTCTTCTTCCTTTGTTCTTGCCTCCCGAGTGACCGGCGTCCTCTTCCCGACCGAGCGCCGTCCGGATCCCCGTCGTGGCCATCCCCTGTTCCGAGATCCATTCTCTCGGTTTCGAACGCCGCCGTCGCTTGACCACCGGATCGAACAGCCGCGGCCGAGATCTTCCTCCCGCCGCCTCCGTCGACCGCCGGTAAGCCTTCGCTTGCCCTGTATTTCATGTTTTTTTTTTCTTCTATTCAAGCCCCAAACTGAGGTCATCCTCGGATCCTCCCTCCACGGCCGAGCCGCCGTGGCACTCTGCCGCCGGCCACGACCGCCCTACCGACGGCCGTGTCCCCCGCGAGCCGCCGGCCGGGCCACTGTCCGGCCACCTAGGCCGCCCCCCCCCCTTCCTCCCCTATTTTCCCATCTCCCCTGTCCGTGGGGAGATTGGGAAGGAAGAAGGCCCGTTATGGGCCGAACTGGGCCAAGATTGGGCCCAGTTCATGGTGGGCCCAACTTGGGCCCAGTTCACGGTGGGCCCAACTTGGGCCCAGCTTCAAACCGAACCCGAATCCGAACCCGAATTCGAATCCGAATCCGAAACCAGAACCCGAAATCCGAACCCATTTGGCCAATAAATGGAATTTTGCAGTTAAGTCCTTGACAGTATGTTATTTCATAAAAGGGTCTTCTGTAAGTTATGTTTGATCCCTATAAGAAAGATTATTACATAAGAGTCCCCAAATGTATTCGATTGCTTCCTCCACTAAAGTTTTATTATAAAACAGTACCCTGTAATTAAGTATTAGCCCTTGCAATGCATAAATAATCCATTAGCGACCAACTTTGGGGGTCCTATTGGGTTGGATCTATGCGGGCCAATTGGGCCGTGTCCGATATGGGCCCTATCGGGCCATGCCCATTATGGGCTAATTCTGAGCCCTGTTGGGCCATGTCCAATAGTATTACTTTTGGTTTTGCTTAGCTCTGAAATTTACAAAGAAATTAATTAAATGTTAACAGGTGAACCTGATCTGCCTATCTGAAGTACGGGCTAAGCGAGAAGAGGTAAGTAACTTAATACTTCAAGTGTGATTTATAAATTATTTGATAAACTGATTAAGTTTTGACATATGTTTTGTATTCAATAAATTGGATCAGGCATGTTAAATTTTATTTTAAAATTATGTTATATGCTCTGAAATCCGTAAAATATGACTGGATAATTTATGAAATCTATTTTTATATATATGCATTCTCAGCATGGCTATGTTCTGTTCTGTTCTGGCCCCGCCAATGGGGATTATACGTTGGACCTGTCGACTTGTAATCTGTGAGGAACCAGTTTCGACACCGGCTGCCATCGGTGGATAAATATAATGGATTTGGCACTTTTGTGCAACACCGGCTGCCATCGGTGGATAAAAATAGTGGATTTGGCACTTTTGTGCAACACCGGCTGCCATCGGTGGATAAAAATAATGGATTTGGCACCTTGTGCAACCCATGCCACTGGGTTACGTGGCCGTAGCCTATCATGTTGAGATTCTGATATCATATTTTTGGAAAAATGATAATAAGTTTTGAAAACAGTAAAATGATGTTATTTATGATTTATTCCAGTCATTATCCTGTATTTTGACCTGATATGCTCTGACCCCACTTTGAGGTATTTTGTTGCTTGCTGGGCTAGTGTAGCTCATTATTCTGTTTTCTCCACTTTTCAGATCCAGAGGCTTGATCTTACGGGATTGAGGAGTGCGCTAGATTTTCCGACGATTTCTTCAGTTATTGATCCTTTAGTTAGATTGATTAGAGTAGTTGACTTACATCAGCATATGTTATTTGAAATTTTGTAAGACTGCTTTTGAACAACTTAAATATTTATGTCAGTTTTAAACATCTGTGATTGCTTTGATATAATCTGCTGCCTTGCACGCCTGTGCGGCCCGCCGTGCGGGCATGCGGCGTCTGCCGCACCTCGGGCTCGGGGCGTGACATAGGTGTTGATGAGGAACGCTGTTTCGAACGGGATGTGCGGAAGAAAGTCTGGGCGTATGGGATAAGGATTAACTCGGAACAGGGGCGCTGGGACGGACGCAGAGGAGATGAGGAGGAAGAGTTTTGAACCTTATCCGTGGGAGATATGGCTGGAGATGAAGCTAATCCGAGCTTATCCGGGTTGGGATGCAGCCGTTGGCTGGTTATCGATGCAGGGGATGGGGACACGGCTGAAAGTTTGGTTGGATTTGTAAATGGGATAAGATTTGTTCTGCTGGGAACAGAGGAGCTGGGAGCTTATCCAGATGCTGGCCCTGGGATCCTCGGATGCGGATGGTGTTCTCGGCTGAGAGGATGTTGTTCCGAAACAGGGAAAGATGCAGGAAGTGGCAGACTCGGGATGTTCCATGGGATCAAGCAGGAAGATGGGATTTGAGTTTATCTCGTGAAGATGGAACCAATCCAAACGGGATAAGCGTGGGATCTAGCGGAAGAATTGGAAGATGATCAACGTGGATGTGAGGGAAGTTGGGTTGGTTCGGGAGAAGAGGGTGGTTGCTGGGACGTTGGGAGATTCGGGAAGATGAAGCTAAGGAGGGATTTGCGGGAAGAAAAGCAGGGGAGTCTCTTGAGAATGGTGGATACGGCTGCTGGCTTGTTTGAAGATTTTAATGTGGTTTGGCTGGGAATATGGTTGGAGTGTGGGATTTTAGTTGAACGAGATGTGAGGAGTGGATGGAGCTTTGGGATTCTTGCAAATATGATGGTATGCTTTGAGATCTGAGAGACAAATAATTGAAGGGATTTTATTGTCTTTGAGATTAAAATAGGAGAATTGGATCATGTGGAAAAAGAGTTGGAACGAGTGAGAAGCAATTTAGGTGAACGTATGAAGAGTTAGGAATTAATGGAAAGCACTAGATTTTGGAGAAGAGTTCTTGGAGTCGACTCTGGAGGATGTAAAATTGTGAAATGATGCAGTGTCAGTTTAGGCTTTACCTAATTAAGCTTGACTTGACCTGCATACATTAAGCTTAATCAGTAAATAAATAAGTAAAACTCGAATGACCTTTAATAATTTATTAAAATGCAATGATGAAGGTAACACATTTTTTTAGTTGAATTTACAAAATATGTGAATTAAAATAATGATAAGTGCTATGAATAAGATATTAATTTGTACATTATTTAGCACTTATCACTACTCGAGCCCCTCTACTTTCTACATCTGTTCCAAAATCTTTTTGGGGCGAAGCAGCTCTCGCTGCAGTTTATACTATTAATCGCACTCCTTCACCCACAACATAGCATAAGTCGCCCTATGAACTTCTATATGGGAAAATTCCTGTGTACCCTTCGGGTTTTTGGGAGCGTGTGCTTCGTTCTTCTTCAGCCCCATGAGCATACTAAACTACAACCTAGATCCTGCTTGTGTTGCTTCTTAGGGTATGGTATAGAACATAAGGGTTATCACTACTATGATCCTATTGATCAACGTCTTTGGATATCCCGCCATATCACCTTTTGGGAGCATAAGATGTTTAGCAGCATGTCCTCCTTTCCACCTTCACTCCAGGGTCATGTACCGATATTCACTGATGTTTCTGTGAACTTGCTACCAGACACTAATGACCTTGATGTAGGACTAGTGAGCTCTAATGTCGATCCATCGACATGCACTACTACTGCTCCTGATCTTTCTGCAGGTCCTCCCACTTCACCACCAGAGTTGTCTTCCTCAGAGCCTGATCCTTCCATCCTTCGCCGCTCCACTAGGGTAAGGGTACTTCCTACTTATCTTCGTGATTATCACTGCTATGCTGCTCGTGCTTCTTTACACGAACCTCACACCTACCGTGAGGCTTCGTCTAACCCTCTTTGGCAACAAGCTATGACCGAAGAACTCGATGCCCTTCACAAAACTCATACCTGGGATTTGGTTGGTCTTCCTCCTAGAAAGACTGTCGTTGGTTGCAAATGGGTCTACAAGATAAAAACTAACTCTGATGGTTCTGAGGTGCGGCATAAAGCACATCTAGAGGCAAAGGGATATAGTCAGGAGTATGGCATTGATTATGAGGAGACATTTGCCCCCGTTACTCGCATTACCTCCGTCCGCTCCCTTCTAACTATGCCCTCGGCACGCCACTGGCCTTTGTTTCAGATGGATGTGAAAAATACCTTCCTCCATGGTGATTTGGCTGAGGAGGTATACATGGAGCCTCCCCTACGATATCCTCATCATCCGAGTAAGGTTTGCCGTCTTCGACGAACCTTGTATGGACTTAAGCAAGCTCCATGGGCTTGGTTCGCCAAATTCAGCTCCACTATTGCATAGCTTGGATTTACTTCTAACCCCTACGGTTCTGCTCTCTTCACTCGTCAGACTGCTGCTAGTATCACCATTCTACTACTCTATGTTGACAACATGATTATTACAGGTGATGATTTTTCTGGTATTCATGAGCTTAAGCAGTTTTTGTGTCAACACTTTGAGATGAAGGATCTTGGTTCTTTTAGTTATTTTCTAGGACTGGAGATATCTCCTACCTCTGATGGCTACTATCTCACCCAGGCCAAGTATGCCTCTGATCTCCTTTCTCGTACTGGTCTTACTGATTGCAAGACAGCTGACAGTCCCTTAGAGTCCAACATCAAGCTCCGTGCTATAGATGAGAAGCTCCTTCTAGATGCTACCCTTTACCGACAGCTCATTGGGAGCCTCATTTATCTCACTGTTACCATACCAAATATTACCTATGTTGTACATCTTGTCAGCCGGTTCATGACGGCTCCACGTTCTGTTCACTATGCAGTTGTTCTTCGCATCTTACGCTATGTGAAGGGTGCCTTATTTCATGGACTTCATTTTTCTTCTTGCTCGACCCTGACATTACAGGTTTATTTTGATGCTGGTTGGGCCGGTGACCCTACTGATCGCCGCTCTACCACTGGTTCTTTTTCCTATTGGGTGACTCTCTCGTCTCTTGGCAAAGCAAGAAGCAGACGGTTGTTGCTCACTCTAGCACTAAGGCTGAGTATCGAGCCCTTGTTGATACTACTTCCGAACTTCTTTAGCTTCGTTGGCTTCTACGGGATATGGGTGCTCCTCAGCAGTCAAGCACTCCCATTTATTGCGACAGTCATAGTGCCATTCAGATTGCTCACAATAATATCTTCCATGAGCGCACCAAACATATTGAGATCGATTGTCATTTTGTGCGTCATTATTTACAGGAGGGCACTGTTCGTCTTTGTCTTGTTGCTTCGGCTGATCAGCTTGCGGACGTCTTCACCAAAGCTCATCCTCTTGGCATCTTTCGATCTCTTGTTTCCAAACTCAAGTTGGTGTCCACTTTACCACCTTGAGTTTGAGAGGGGATGTTAGAATCATTATTGGACATTGTGCCAAACTTAGTTGGCCTTACCAAATTTCACCTTGATTGATTTGTGATTGATTGTGCCAAACTTAGTAGGCCTTACCAACCTTCGTCAACCTCCTAGTCTATATAAAGACTGCTCCTGTACATTATAAGAGATAGACAGAAATATAATTTTCTTCTCTTATTCTTGTCATTCAAATGAACATTGCTTGGAATCTAGCGATTGATCATCGAACTAGATTTTGTGTTCAAGATATAAACAAAGAAGAGAGATTCAGAAGATGGATCGAGCCCACGACCAGATTCGGAAGAGGAGAAAATTGGAAGTGGGATGAATTTTTTTTAACATCAAATATGGTAGGGATCACGGAAACAGGGAAGAAGAAGATCGCGATAGCGAGCTAGTTTTCACTGATCAACGGTTTTAATGTATCACTGATCAATTTACATATCAATATTTACATTCGAATAGGAATCAGTGTTGAAAATAATGCAATTGTACAGCATCCAAATGTTTCAGGCAACTTCGGATAAAGGATTGAACAACATGACACTATTACTTTGATTATGACTCCATGGAAACCCTGCCATAATGAATGCAATCATCACCATAAACAATATAAAGTACTAATATTACATAGTAACAGGAGTCTCGGATTGAAAATAACGGCATCCAAATGTTTCAAATGGATTCGAATAAACGTCTGAATGACATGCCCCCATTACCTTGGTGATGACTGCATGGATGCCAAGCCATAATGAATGAGATCATTGCTATAAACAATGCCGGCACAAAGGCAAGAATGGCAAACATCTTTAGGAAAAGAATGGACACACTAAACACCGAAAGGGTCAGGAACCCCAATGTTGTATACTTGAGGCTTCTGAAGAATTTAATATAGATGCGGCTGCTATGACGGAGGAGTATCAGAAGCAGCAAGCTGGCTCCAGATACGAAGGTGGCCAGCATGACGAGGGTGCAGACCTTGAGAGGGACTGTATGGGCATGTCCTGTTTGATCTCCGAGATATCCAGAGAAAATGCTTATGATTCCAGCAACAGAAATGCCAGTCGAGAAGTACGAAAATTTTGAGGTGGACTTCATCTCTTCTTCCACTTCTCTACCCTCTCTCTGTCCATCCTTGCATTTGAATAGAGTGACTCTGGTCTCAGATTCATCAAAAAAGTAACAATGGACATTAAAGTAACAATAGATAGTAGCAGTGCATCAAAAACAGGAAACAAGGTAGTAGAAATTGTCTGTATATAATCCAAATGTAATTTGAAAAAATAATGCTTGATTTGAATGCTTACAAGCCAATGGCACTCAAATTATATCTAATTTTAGACAGAAATATATCCGTTTCTCCGAAATGGAGCGACCACCATCATGTGAATGCTAGTCAAGAACAAGGTACATATCTGAGTACCAATCTTCTGAAGGTACATGCACTCAGGGAAGGAAAAAAAGAGAGATAGAGAGAGAGAAGATACAGAGAACCCTTAAAATTTATTGGGTCACTTTTTAAACAGATTCTCATCAGCTTGCCCTAGTACATCAACAAAATATCTTTATTAGCAAACCCATGACTCCTCACCTCTAAAACCAGGAGGTATCATCATTTTAATGAGATTACCATGTAATAAAATGCACTGCAGGCGCTTGGATTGCACCTAAAACAAGACACCTAGAAGCATTTTTTTTTATTTTCACCAGTAAAATGCTCTATCCGGCATTGTTGCAGGTCGGAAAATAAGCTACAATTTGTCTAGGTGAGAAGAAAGCAGAAATTTTCAAAAATAAAAAGTAAAAAAGATGAATTCAGAAAATCTCATATACATGTACATTTGACTATACTTAGACGAATGTTACATGTGGGAAAAAATAAAAAAAGCATAAGAGACAACAAATAATATTTATAATTATTCAAATATTTAAGTAAATATTTGTCAGTACATGAAAGCAGGAATACTTTATGAATAGTTATGACAATGCAATTTTTTTTGTACGAACTGAAAAAGGAAAGAGATTCTAAATAAAAGTTATAGGATTATTTCTCCTTTACATGGAAAAAAAAAAGGAGTCTCACTTAATATTCCCAATATATATTTGTGAGGATCTGTGCAGGCATGTATTTAGTCCCACATTGACCATACACTCGGTAGATATTGGATACTTATGTAGGGCCAAGGAATCAAATAATACCATCTAGCTAGCCTTTTTGGATGAGGTCCCACTACAGTAAAATTGGGAAAAACCGACTCTTTTTTGCCGACGCTATTCACACACGTCGGGAAAAAACGCCCCAGGCGCCAAATATCCTCACGCTTCAAAGAAGCGTCGGTGGCCTTGTCACGCCCCGAACCCAACACCCGGGTCCGGTACGCGACCGGCCGCATGAGCCCTAGAGCAGTGCCCTAAAGATCATGCAAGGCCTATGTTTAACAAAATTCCAATAAATCCACGATTAATTTAATAATTCAAATAGACAAGTCCGACATATCCAAATAAACCAATTAGTTCAATTACAAGATCTTTAAATGTTCATCGACATCAAAGAGGGACAAATAAACTAACTAGCTAATGACTCTGATACTTGCACTCTGCGCCCATCCCATCCAAATCTAAGCATCCTGCAACTCTGATAAAAAGAAAGAAGAAAAGGGGATGAGCTTTACAGCCCAGTAAGAATCCCTACACATCCACACCAACACAATAATAATAAAAATCTGAAAACCACGACAAGTCAAGCACATATCATGAAGTCATAAACCGGCTATCAAAGCTCAAATAATCGATACAAGTATGTACATCAAACATCAATAAAAGTCCAGCCACACAAGAAATATATAGCATATGATAGCTCATAAACCTGTATTATAGTTTCAATGTCTTTTCTTCAACTTGATCCGGTTTAATTATCTTTCCGACTTTGGGTCAAATCTTGGTCACATTTCTCAGCCTGTGGTGGGGCAACCAAATTATCACATTTTCAGCCTGTGGCGGAGCCTGCACATTATAGTTTCACATTTCTAGCCTGTGATGGGGCCTGCCAAAGTATCACATTTTCAGCCTGTGGCGAGGCCTGCACATTATAGTTCCACATTTCTAGCCTGTGAGGGGGCCTACCAAAATATCACATTTTCAGCCTGTGGCGGGGCCTGCACATTATAGTTCCACATTTCTAGCCTGTGAGGGGGCCTACCAAAATACCACATTTTCAGCCTGTGACGGGGCCTGCCATAATAACAAGATAAACCCAAAGTTCCTTTTCATACAATCCAGTTTACATCTACACATCAATTTTCTTTTATTTATTTCCGGCTATAAACTAACCACAGTCACGTTTTCCAGCCCGTGACGGGGCAACCAATATCATATGGTTAGTTTAGAGCACCACATCCATCAGTCAAATTTTGCAGGTGTAGGTTATGCGCATGCATGCATCTATCATTATACCAATCACAAGCAAAGACGATCAAAATACAATTTAAATATAAAAACCATTTTGCTTTGCCTGGATCATAGCATATCAAACATATATATATAGTGCAAAATATTTATATCATATAGGATTGGCGTACAAGGATTCTTACCGAAATTGTAAACTGACACAAATACAGATCCGGATCACAACCTACGAGCTGGGGTGCTGAGTCCCCTAATCAAAACCTCCTGGCACCGCTGACTCTTCCCCTACAACATCAATTATAAATCACAAACTAAATTATTTAATATTTAAATATTCTAAACCATAATTCATATCTACTATGGGGTCCATCACCAGGTCCCCAAACATCTCAATCCCTCAAATCTAGGGCAGTCGGGGTGGCCCGACTCCCACCCTGTACCACCGGTCTATGTCGTCACCAGCCGTGGCCGCTGCCACGCCAGCGATGATGGCCGGTCCCGGTGAAGAGACCAAAAGAAAGGGATGATCCCTCTCTCTTCATGGTTGGGAATACATCTCCCTCCCTCAAATCCTTTTTGATCCAAGGGCAACAACCATGGTGGCTGTGCCCTCTCCTTCCCCAACCCGACATCACCACTGGCCGAACCATCGCCGGCCGCCACTGTTGCAGTCGCCGGCGATGGTGGCCGACCAAGAGAGGGAGAGAAGAAGAAGTTTCTTCTCCTTCTTCTTCTTCTTCCCGCTTGTCGTGCAAAAAATGGAATAACTGAGTGAAAAAGGGGAGTCTTTTTCACTTTCTCCAAAACCGACACAGGGTCCCCTCCCCCTTCCTCCATTCATCCACGGAAAAACCACCATGATGGTGGCTTGGCTTCCCCCACCCGACGGCAGCCACAGTGTCCAGGTCCCACCGTCGTCGCCGGCCGGCAGCGAACCGGAAAGAGGGAGAGAAGAGGAGGGTGAAACCACGAGAGGAAGCCCTCGGTCCACCATCCCCATCTTCAAATAAATCATAGAAAACCCTCTCCGACCCTCACACAGACCCGACCGACCCCCAATGCCATGGATCCCGGCCCATCCCGGCGGCCGGCAGCGGCCAAAAACCGGAAAGAAGAGGCCGAAATAGGGGTACCCTGTTTCGGATCCCTCTCTGGCGGTTTCGGCGGCCAAAACCCCTCCAACGCCACCCAAAATCCAGAACATGAAGCATAAGGAAGGAGATGTACTTACCTCAGCCCGACGAGGTGCTCCGGTGATGTTTCCGGCGAGGAACCGACGGAAAAACTTGTGAGCAACTAACGGAGGGTTCTCACACCAAAGGAAGGAGGAGGGCTTCACCGCGGCCGGCCGGATCTTGGATCTCCGGTGCTCGGTCTCCTCCGGCAACCAATCCCTCCGACGCCGCCACCACCGGTCCCCCCTTCTTCCCCCTCTCTTCCACGATCGTGCCCTAGGCACGATCGTTTTAAGGGGGATGGGCCCGGTCTTTTCGGGCCAGCCCATCCGCCCTCTTTTTTTTTTTTGTTGCTTTTCTGGGGTATTACATACTCTCCCCCTTAAAAAAAATTTCGTCCTCGAAATTAACTTACTTGAAGCCTCAAACTTTAAAAATATATATATATATATATACATCCATCATATCATCCCTGAGATCTCAAATAATCTCCTTCTTGGAGTACATACTCACAAGATTTTGACATACAAAAATTACAGCATCTCAAAACTTGATCCTTTCTATTTGCCACACGTAGTAAGTTCTTTTGATCTCCTTCAAAAGAATTCCAAACTTCCAACCTTAGATTAAAATGCCATAATTATATCCCAAGAAATTAATTTCTCTTGATTCTACACAGAGATCATAATTGGCTTGACAGAAATAGGAGAAATCTTTAGTATCAAATGCTCTTAATATTCTATAATCATTTTTCTTTTCTTTCTCCCACATCATTCCAACAAATAAGAGATCCATAGAATCAACAACATTCTCCTGAAACTAACTCAAGTATTTCATCATAATGCCTTTTAGATCAAATATTAATGATCTTAACCAGTTTCAAAATAAGTCAAACCACCACACTTCCGCTGCACACTCTGATTTAATTCATTTAATTCTTTAAAGTCACAAAATGATTTCTGACTAAAGTATCACTTTGCATTAAGACTAAGAAACTCCAAATTTCAAATTTCCAAGTAGAACTAGAGCAAAACCTCTAGATCTTTTTGTCCTCAATTTATATAGAGTGTACATACCATAACTAACCCCCGATCCTTTAGTCAAGTTTAAGGTCACTATGTGATCTCCACAACCTTCTTAGAATCCAAAATATCTAAGTTTAATTTAAAGGGAGGTAATTCTTGTATTCCTTTAGCAATTTAATTAGAAGATCTACATTGATTTTTCTTCCAACAGAATTTACCTCAAACTCAATGGATTAGAACTGTTGAGTCAAAATCACTATGAGTAGGAATTAACTCTATCAACCTCCAAATCCTTCTTTACCAAAATCCTTAATGTCAATGATCAATGCTACCCATGATAACTCACATAAGCATCTCAAAATCGAAATTTCTACTCAATTTTGTATTTTACAATGACAAAGATTTCTAGTTAGGTCATAAACCTTGACTTGAGTTCAAGTTAACACATCCAATAGTTTCCAACAATTATAAGAAAAATTCAGGAGCCCAATCCAGATATACAAATTCAAATAATTAGAATACTCCACCAATTTGCATACTCTATAGCCTCAAAATAATCAAATACATCAATAGGAAATAGGTCTATTTACAATATTCAACATGCCAATACCAGATATAATCCACATACATATTCAACTTCGAAGAACATTCCTTTCAATATTATGAAATCTTTTTAGCTCACTCCAATACTACGGAAGATCTACGTACAAATCCCGCTCTAACAATTAGCAGCAAAACCAAAAGTACAATCACATCAAAACCCATATCAAGTTTAAACTTTCAAGTCATTTAAATAATATCTGAACATCGTATAACCGATATGCCATTGTTGACCTTCCTACACTTATCTTAGGTCAAACCTCTCTTATCATGATCAAAGACAATTTATACTTTCCTTCCACACTCATCGAAAACCAAACCTGATGCATACGTTTTATCACAATGCCCAGTGATCTTACACCTTAAGCACTGAATCTAATTGTCATGTCCCTAGTGATCATAACCTTAAGCTATGATATATTTCTGTCGCAAACCCAAGTGATCTTAATCATATGCTCAGATTCCAACTGGTCACATTTTCCAATAATCTTAAACCTCAAACTTTAATGCCACTAAGGCCACAGTCCCTAGTGGTCTTAAACCTTAGATTATAATATCATTCTTGTTACAATCTCAAGTGATTATAAACCAAATCTCTGATAGTTTTTCTATCATAATTCTCCACTGATACTCACCTGAACATAAACCCTACGATACCTTAACCTTAAGCTCTGATACCACTCTGTCACGCCCCGAACCCAACACCCGGGTCCGGTACGCGACCGGCCGCATAAGCCCTAGAGCAGTGCCCTAAAGATCATGCAAGGCCTATGTTTAACAAAATTCCAATAAATCCACGATTAATTTAATAATTCAAATAGACAAGTCCGACATATCCAAATAAACAAATTAGTTCAATTACAAGATCTTCAAATGTTCATCGACATCAAAGAGGGACAAATAAACTAACTAGCTAATGACTTTGATACTTGCACTCTGCGCCCATCCCATCCAAATCTAAGCATCCTGCAACTCTGATAAAAAGAAAGAAGAAAAGGGGATGAGCTTTACAGCCCAGTAAGAATCCCTACACATCCATACCAACACAATAATAATAAAAATCTGAAAACCACGACAAGTCAAGCACATATCATGAAGTCATAAACCGGCTATCAAAGCTCAAATAATCAATACAAGTATGTACATCAAACATCAATAAAAGTCCAGCCACACAAGAAATATATAGCATATGATAGCTCATAAACCTGTATTATAGTTTCAATGTCTTTTCTTCAACTTGATCCGGTTTAATTATCTTTCCGACTTTGGGTCAAATCTTGGTCACATTTCTCAGCCTGTGGTGGGGCAACCAAATTATCACATTTTCAGCCTGTGGCGGAGCCTGCACATTATAGTTCCACATTTCTAGCCTGTGATGGGGCCTGCCAAAGTATCACATTTTCAGCCTGTGGCGGGGCCTGCACATTATAGTTCCACATTTCTAGCCTGTGAGGGGGCCTACCAAAATATCACATTTTCAGCCTGTGGCGGGGCCTGCACATTATAGTTCCACATTTCTAGCCGGTGAGGGGGCCTACCAAAATACCACATTTTCAGCCTGTGACGGGGCCTGCCATAATAACAAGATAAACCCAAAGTTTCTTTTCACACAATCCAGTTTACATCTACACATCAATTTTCTTTTATTTATTTTCGGCTATAAACTAACCGCAGTCACGTTTTCCAGCCCGTGACGGGGCAACCAATATCATATGGTTAGTTTAGAGCACCACATCCATCAGTCAAATTTTGCAGGTGTAGGTTATGCGCATGCATGCATCTATCATTATACCAATCACAAGCAAAGACGATCAAAATACAATTTAAATATAAAAACCATTTTGCTTTGCCTGGATCATAGCATATCAAACATATATATATAGTGCAAAATATTTATATCATGTAGGATTGGCGTACAAGGATTCTTACCGAAATTGTAAACTGACACAAATACAGATCCGGATCACAACCTACGAGCTGGGGTGCTGAGTCCCCTAATCAAAACCTCCTGGCACCGCTGACTCTTCCCCTACAACATCAATTATAAATCACAAACTAAATTATTTAATATTTAAATATTCTAAACCATAATTCATATCTACTATGGGGTCCATCACCAGGTCCCCAAACATCTCAATCCCTCAAATCTAGGGCAGTCGGGGTGGCCCGACTCCCACCCTGTACCACCGGTCTATGTCGTCGCCAGCCGTGGCCGCTGCCACGCCAGAGATGATGGCCGGTCCCGGTGAAGAGACCAAAAGAAAGGGATGATCCCTCTCTCTTCATGGTTGGGAATACATCTCCCTCCCTCAAATCCTTTTTGATCCAAGGGCAACAACCATGGTGGCTGTGCCCTCTCCTTCCCCCAACCCGACATCACCACTGGCCGAACCATCGCCGGCCGCCACTGTTGCAGTCGCCGGCGATGGTGGCCGACCAAGAGAGGGAGAGAAGAAGAAGTTTCTTCTCCTTCTTCTTCTTCTTCCCCCAAAACCGACACAGGGTCCCCTCCCCCTTCCTCCATTCATCCACGGAAAAACCACCGTGATGGTGGCTTGGCTTCCCCCACCCGACGGCAGCCACAGTGTCCAGATCCCACCGTCGTCGCCGGCCGGCAGCGAACTGACAAGAGGGAGAGAAGAAGAGGGTGAAACCATGAGAGGAAGCCCTCGGTCCACCATCCCCATCTTCAAATAAATCATAGAAAACCCTCTCTGACCCTCACACAGACCCGACCGACCCCCAATGCCATGGATCCCGGCCCATCCCGGCGGCCGGCAGCGGCCAAAAACCGGAAAGAAGAGGCCGAAACAGGGGTACCCTATTTCGGATCCCTCTCTGACGGTTTCGGCGGCCAAAACCCCTCCAACGCCACCCAAAATCCAGAACATGAAGCATAAGGAAGGAGATGTACTTACCTCAGCCCGACGAGGTGCTCCGGTGATGTTTCCGGCGAGGAACCGACGGAAAAACTTGTGAGCAACTAGCGGAGGGTTCTCACACCAAAGGAAGGAGGAGGGCTTCACCGCGGCCGGCCGGATCTTGGATCTCCGGTGCTCGGTCTCCTCCGGCAACCAATCCCTCCGACGCCGCCACCACCGGTCCCCCCTTCTTCCCCCTCTCTTCCACGATCGTGCCCTAGGCACGATCGTTTTAAGGGGGATGGGCCCGGTCTTTTCGGGCCAGCCCATCCGCCCTCTTTTTTTTTTTTTGTTGCTTTTCTGGGGTATTACAGGCCTCCTCTCCAAATACGACCCTCCCAATTGAGCCCTAGCCTGGCCTCCTTTGCCGCCTCTCCGCCTCCCCGAATATCCATCCGATCGAGCCCTAGCTAGCCCTCCTCTCTGGCACGAGTTCTGCCTCCGCCCTCAAGCCTACTCCCTCCTCTCCGGCGTCGACCGACCGGCCCTCAAGCCTCGAGCGAGCTTCACCTCCGCCCGAGGATCATTCCGAGGATCTTCTCCTCGTCCCTCCTCACCGGCTCCGACGGATTGGCCCTCAAGTGTTGATCGAGCTTCGCCTCCGCCCGAGGATCTTCTTCTTGTTCTTTGGAAGCGCCGATTCGAGATATGCCCCCTCCCTCTCTGGTTTTTGCTATCTTTTGATCTTTCCTGCTCGGTTCCGCTTTATAGTCATCTTCATAACTTATGTTCTGATGAAATTGTTGCGTGCCATGCCTCTGTGTAGTCATTTTCCTAGCTATCTTTTATAGAATAGATTAATTGATTAATGTTTGCACTAGAATTTTTGCATGTTAAGGGGATAAATTAATTGATTAGCATGTGGATTAGCTATTCTTTCCATGGCACAGCAGCCTTCAACCCCAATCTGGTGATTGCCCTGGTGCTTATATTCAAGAATTTACCTCACGAAGGTCTGCATCCAATTTTATAAGTTCTCTGGGATCCCATGAATGGATAGAACTTGCATTTTCTGAATGTTTGAAAGCATTTAGGTTACTGCTATTTGAGTTTACCATGTTTTCATTGTTGGTCTATGCCTTCTTTCCTCACTGTACTAAATTCTCCTGTTTCAGAACTATGTTTTAATCAGCATGGATATGGTGTATTATCCCTTAGGAAGTAAATTCCGAACATAATTAGTTATTTTGTTGGAACGCAAAGGTGCAGGAAATCATAATTAGATTTGTTAGCTGCACTCGTAGATTCCGAACATCTATTAAAAATCTGGCTGCTCATTTGATCAATCCACATTCTATTTCGTTTCTTTTCACTACAGGAAAAATTGCCTTTCCCGACGCATTTTTCCCGACGCTAGGTATAAGTGTCGGGAAAAAATTGAATGAGGCCAAGATTTGCCGACGCTTTAACTAAGCGTCGGTAATTCTCCAAAACAGATGACACTCTTGAGCGTTGGCGTAATGTTACAGGAACAACCGACGCGTTTTAAGCAAAGACGACGCTTATTAATTGCATCCTAAGACGACGCGTATACGCGTCATCAAAAGTCAAATTAATAACAAAACCAAGCGGCCGGCCCCCTCTTCCTCATTTGGCATCCCGATCGATCAAGCCCTAGGTCCTCTCCTCCTCCCTTCTCTCCGACGACGAGCGGCCGGCCCTTGTCCTCTCCGGCGCCGAGCGACGTCCGACGGCAAGCTCCTCTCCTTTTCCCTTCTCTCCGGCGTCGAGCGACCGTCCGCATCCTCTTCTCCTCCTCCCTCCTCTGCGGCGCCGACCAGCCGACCCCATCTCCCTCCGCCTGAGACAAAGGTAATTCAAAAAATTATTACCGGGTATTACTGCATTTCTTGAATTTGAGTAATGCTAATGGAAGTATGCTAGCAAAGATAATCAAATCTCACAAAAGGTTGGGATTAGAAACAAAGCCAGGTTAGATGCATACTTTTCTCTGTGTTCTTGGTAAGAACATCCATCTCTGTAATGGTAGTTTTCATGCATCATTTTTGGTATTACCCTATACTTATTTTGGTTTCATAGAACAGGCATGTGCATGTATGAGGGGAATATGTTGCAAGTTTCAAACTGGATCAAGTTTTCTGGTTGTTTAAGTGAAACTGTTCTAATTTAATAAACAGATATTACGCTGTAAATTAATATTCAGCATCCTATTTTCTTTCTTTTTGAAGTTGAATGAGATCTCTAGAATGTGGAAGACTTGGAAGCTGTTTGGAAACTAAAAACCAAAATATTGGATGAAAGGCAGAAAGATGAAGCTATATAATATTCATGTCGAAGACCTCATGAACACTTGATATAACGTCAAATCTTGTTACTTTAGCTATGATACAATTCTAGCCTTTGTGGCATATAATGCAAGTGTTCAAAAACTTAACATGTTAAACAGTAAGATGCTCAGATTTCAAATCCCAATGTCTTCAATTACTTGAGTTCACAGCATCTTGTAGTTGCTTATAATAATTGGTCATGCTTTTCAAAAGATTCAGAGTCTTATTCCTGAAATCAGGTACTAAGGCTCTGCATGTAACTTAAATGGTAAGATCAACAACCAGGATCAAAAAACTTAGCGCATCACCAAACATATGGACATACTGTTGTTCACAATAAATGTATCACCAAAATTGTAACCATCCCAAAGACATTAACTATTTGAGGGAAAGATGCTAAGCTAAATTTTATCATTTAAATTTACGTAAGGGGGATGTCGCTGCTTCGCTAAGTGAAGTAGAATATTCCTGTTAATGTTGCCCATTAATACAGCTGCAGCAAAATCTAAATCTTGACAGAGACAACCGGGACTGTTGATCATTTGGATGAGCTTAGGAATGTTGATAACCTTGAATCCATAAAAACAATTGGTGAAAACTAAACAGCATATGCATTACAAGCAAAATTCGAGTAAAGAGTGTTTGAACAACTGGTTTAAGTTGGAAGACTTCAGAATTTAAAGCAGCCAAAACCATGAGGGAATAGTTGAATGAGGCTAATCAATGGGAAATCAGAAAATGAGTACATGAGGATGAGCTCCACATGACTGATCCCCTAGCCCCTGACTGTGACTGACTTAGAAATGTAACTAAAACTAGCTGATCAAGCCTAGGTTCAAGCCAAGCAGAATATCGGCCTATTTCTAATGCGTTGATACCCTTAAAACCATTCTGGGTATCAGACTCAAGGTCATCTTTACACAAATATTGACTATGATCTTTTAAACCATCATAAGTATATAACTAGCTGACGCATCACAAGTTGGATAATGAAAGCCATGCATAATGAAAACATATAAAACCATTATATTATCTAGATAAGCCATCACAAGGATTGAGCTGGGGTTTGCTTCGACTTGGCTTGATATCAATTTTAAGCCTAGAAGCCAAGATCAAGCTTGGCTGGTTTACATCTGATTGATGCTTGAAAAAGCTAAGAGTCAAGCCAAACACTATCCACTCACAAGGAGCTTGAATCAGTTGCATAGACATTATTTTATAGGCTCGAATCACATATGATTGCTGTCATTCTGTTGGCAGATATAAAAGTAATTTGAACATTAATTCAGCTATCTATTTTATTGTTGGTGATGGGGGTTGCCTATGAGGGTGGGTGATAGTCAGTGCAAACAATTTTTAAACTCTTTTACCATTCAGCCTTAGCATTGAATTAATTAGCAATTTATTTAGATTTTATTTATTATTTAACTAATATTGTTTATTTTTGTGCATACTAGGTAACAACATGCTGCGAGGAAAACGATGCAGAGATGTTGAGTTTCAGCACACATCCGTGGGATCTTCTTCCGATCAGTCCCTGCGGTCCCAGCAACCCGACGAGCCCCAGCAGCATGAGTCCCATGCTCAGCATGAGTCTCATACTCAGAACGAGTCGCAGTCTGAGCACGTGTCACCTGCTGATTGTCCAGACATGGATGACGTGCCCATCCAGAGTAATTTGATTTAATTTTATATATTAATTTTTTTTACAATCTAATTATATTAAATCATTTGCCTTTAATGTTTTAATTAATGGATATTTTATTTTATTTTTATAGATAGACTGGGGAGAGTGAGGAGGACACGAGGACCCACTCGAGCACGGGACGTGTGGAGCCTACGCGAGGATGAGAAGATCGTGGTACATTGCAATGAACTGGGGCAACCCATCAAGACGGCTGCAAGCATTTTATCGATTTTTCTAGAATCGGTTGCGCGGAAGGGTCAGTTGTGTCCGCTCAACTATACGAAATGGAATGAAATGCTTCCTTCGTATAAGGTTGAGCTTCTTAAAGTTATTGAGGTAAAGAATTGAATTTGATTACTATCACAATTTTATTTTTTGATTTAACATTATTATAACATTCTTTAATTACTTTGATGTAGAAAAAGTTTTTGCTCCCTAAAGAGAGTCATGATTGGGTGCTGAAGTCCGTCAATCGCAAGTGGAAAGAATATAGGGCCAAGTTAAAGGTGGATTGGAAGCACGATGGTATGACAGAAGAGGAGGTTGCTCGTGTTTGTCCTCCTGATGTAATCTCTCATCAGTGGAGGGAGCTTGTCCACTATTGGTTTTCCGAGAAAGCTCAGGTTGTGTATATTTTTTTCAATACCTTATATTGTATTTATTAATAATTTAGATTACAAATTTATATTGTTTACTCCTTTTTTGGGAAGACATATTCCAACATTGGTAGAGCTGCACGAGCCTCTCAGACTGTTCCTCATATTTGTTGCATGCTACGCGTCTACAGAAATGGGAACATGACCATCTAGATGGCTCCCCAAGTCAATCGCCTCGCAAATAATTAGTCTTCCGAACAGACAAACGGATATATGGTCGGTAACAAGATTGGCACTATGTGGCCTTACATGAGATTTTTTTGCTTCCATGTTACATGAGATCGAGACGGGGATTAAGGCATGTTTTCTGGGAAGGGATATAGTATTTGAAAAGATGCCCCAACTGATCTCCTATGATAGAAGGATAGAAACCGGTGCGAAGACGACAAGGGAAAAAAAAAAGGGAGAGCATGCCAAGAGGAACGCATCTATGACTCTGTGGTCCACTCTGTTCACCACTTGCACCTTCTTTAAAGAAAATTCTTCCGTGTCCAACCATGACTCATTTTTCATTAAAGACATACTGGGTAGGGATACTAGGAATTTTTTTAAAGCACCAATAATTTTTTTGCGTCTCTTAAAAATGTAAGAGTTTTATGCACAAATTTTAAAGATACAGAAAATTCTACATAGGAGTTAAAGACGGCAGAAAATAGATTGCACAGAAGTTGATGTTGTATAAAATCTGCACGGCTTTTAAAGCTGTAGTAATTTTCTACATAGATTTTTAATCCGCAGAAAATTTTTGTGCAGATTTAAATCTGCAAATATTTTAAATCTGCAGAGAATTTTGCGTATAGTTTTTATAGTTGCAAGAAACATATTTGCACAATTTTTAGAGTAATATAACTTTTTAGAAGAACTGATTTTTGTAAAGAAACAAAAAAAAATTTACAGCTTTCTAATTCTATACGATTAAAACCAAATTTAGTCTTATACAATTGAACTAAATTTGATAAACGATCAAATAGAAATTTCTAGTATAATCAAGCTCAAATTCTTAGAAAATTTACATGAGAAAGATTGTGAACACAAGGGATCACTGTACTAAATCCCAAGCTTAGGAAGTACATGGTCCATTAATACTATTATCCCTATTATGTCAAAACCATTTTGGTTTTAACATTATAAGTTGCAGTTGAAGTATGAAAATGAATATGCCCATGAAAATTTATATGGTCCACTAGCTACCTTGCTAAATTAGTTTTAGAGAAATAAAGATCTCCATGGATGTTGTAGAAGTTTTCTATACGGTATGCATGATTCACCCAAGTAAATTGCCAGTCTCTGCAAAGTTCTGAAAGCCCAGGAGATGCAGATGGATAGTATTTAAATATGATTGCATTTTATTCTTTTTATTCTATCTACTTATTTGAACACTTGAAATAGAGATGAATGTTAGTCATAAATAATAGCATGCTAAGATTTAGAATCACAATAATACCGTATTCAAGTTTGAGAGATATACCTGTGGAAGACATATTGAATACATTCTTCAATCACCTGGAATAATAGCGGCTAGATCTTCCCTTCCTTGCTCCTCACAAAAGATAGCCGTCAATGGGGCAAGCTATCAACCATATGGAGAGGAGAGGGGGACCTAGCCTTTATATAGAAAACATAGAGGAGCCTTCCCATTAAAGGCTCCAAAACCCTAATTGGGTTTTCTGGCCTACATACCAAAATTACCATAATAAATAGGACTCAATCCTATACATCCAAGGTGCATCAAAGACCATAAAACAAAATGATCACACATCAAATTGGGCTTAACTATAGTACCATTCTGAGCCATACGTTTAAGCCGTTTTATAAAACAAAAATACGCAATCAGTGTAAGCCCATATTTTGAAATTATTCCAACAATGAAGACCAGCTACTTTCTCAAAGTAATATTGTTCATGACATAGGAATTGTTTTACATGGTAGCATAAGTATCAAGTGCCAACATTTTTTTCGAAGTAGTAAATCTCTCATAATATGATCTCATTTCCATGACAAAGAAGTAAGAAAGCGTCCAAACCAATTTCAAGCGGCAATGGAACTGCCAGATGGATCGATTGCATCGAGAGAGTATTTCTTGAGTTCTCCTGCTCCAATATACATTTATGACATGACACGAGAAAAGAATATGATATGGCACAAGAAACCCACTTGTGCCTTTCCCTTCAAAGCAACTGCATTTAATGATAGGAATACGCACATACAAATATATATATATATATATTATACGTATATGTGTGTGTATATGTACACATATATTCATTGACATGCATGCATACATAAAATGTACTTTTTATGAGTAAAAAAAAAAACCAATATAGCCCATTCACTGGATGTACAGATATATGAATGCTATTTATCAGAGTTATATATGTAGTCTTTTTGGGGATGAACTATATGTTGTCATGTGCATGAGTGTGGATGAAGCAATGAGGTAGCCTGGCAGATTGGATAAAATGCAAGATGGTACCAGTGTCATTTATGGCAATGATAGATGAAAACGGGAGACATCAGAATGTCAAGATCTGTCAAAGAGATCCTACATTTATTTTCTTAATGATTGAATGCTCATAAATGATAAATTTATGGGATCATCTGCCGATCTATAGGGGCATCTGATTTCCTTTTCCTTTTTTTTTTTAGAGAATAGGAATCGAAGCATATATTTTGTACCACAGATTCTGATTCATTATTGCTGTGTGATGGTCACGACCAGTAATTAATGTCCAAGGAATAGGCAATGGTTGTTTCTTACTGTTGCTGGAATTTGGACCCGGGGGCGACCGCTAGGCCAGAAAGGGGGAGCTCCGGTGGGAATCGAGGATGAAGGGCGGCGATCCGTCGGCGGGCGGCGTCCTCCTGGAGACCTGCAAGAAGCCGGTGGCCGGGCTGTCCGGCGCCGGCCCTCCGATGCTTAAGTCAGCAAGATGTCGATATGAGGGAGAAGATGGAGACAGAGCGAGAGAGAGAGAGAGAGCCCGAGAGAGACCCAAAAAACCCCCCCTTTGAGTGGAGAGTCTCCCCTTTTATAGGGAGGATCGGGTTACCTGTGGTGTGACAGGGCAGATTGCCTATTTGTACAATTGGTCATTAATGCTCGTGTAAGTCAATGCTATCATTGTACGAAATCAGGCCGAAGCCTTAAGCCATCGAGGAGTCATGCCATCATTTGTAGGCATGCGTATTTGCCGTAAGAGGCTCGATGTCCGTAGGTGATGGAGGCCATACACTTTAATTGTTGAGTGAATCAGGTGTCTGCACAGCCCATACGCATTAATTGCTGCCAAACATAAGACGTAACCTTTCAACTATCTGGAGAGAAGGTAATCTCAAGCCATCAAGGGGGTCTCCTCGGTCGACCTCCGTCCGAAGGGGTCTGCTCGGTCGACCCCCGCTCGGGGGGGTCTGCTCGGTCGACCCCCGCTCGGGGAGGTCTGCTCACCGAAACATGGCGATATTTTTCTCCTTAACACTACCCCCCGACTTTCGAGCTCGAGCTGCTCGGGAGTTCGAGCGCGGGAAGTAGTTTCGGTTATGCTTTAAGGAATTTTCGAATTATCGCGCGTTTCCAGGTGCTTTAAATGAGCGGCGCCTCTTTCTCCGAAAACGTTTTGTCAGGGTACCCTTCCGTTTTTCGAAGCGTCCTCGCATCGTGGGCTCATGATGAGACCACACGATCCGACGCGATGCTTCCGTATTCCGAGCGTCGGTTTGGAGTGAATGCGGTGCCTTTAATTCTTAGGTTGACGCGTGTCACGATCTGAGTGGGGGGCAGCGCTCCGGTTTGCAGATCCGGGCCGTCGGCAGGGGATATATATATATACATCCCTCGCCGGTCGCCTCCCCCTGTTGTCTGCATCTTTCTCCTCCCTTCTTCTCAGTCCGAAGTAACCGATCTCCGGTGAACCTCCGTCAGGTCTTTTTCGTTCGTTCAGAGTTTCCTTTTCTTCCTTTCTCTTCCTCTTTCCTTTTCCAATGGGTTCTGGTCCAGGCGAACTTGGGTCCATCATGAGCGAGGTAGAAGTCGAGATGGTCGAGGAGTGGTTTTTTCCTCGGCGAGGGTTCCATTTGGAGCCCGCCGGATTGGGGGATCGAGTAACGAACCCCCCAGTAGGCCGGATCGGAGTGTACCGGGAGGCACTCTGGGCCAGCCTATGGTTCCCTCTGCATGGGTTTGTGAACGAGTTGCTCGCGGAGTGCCAGCTGGTCCCGGCGCAACTCGCTCCGAATGCATGGAGGACAATCGTCGGGTTCCTGTCGCTGTGCCTGGCGTACGGGATCCCGACCTCCGTAAATGTCTTCCGGCGACTTTTTATGTTAAGGTCGAACCCGGGAGACGGAGAGTGGCTTTACGTCGCCCTTCGGGCGGGTCGGCCGCTCTTCCACGGCGCTCCGTCGTCCATTCATGACTGGAAGAAGAAATTTTTCTTCTTGGGTTCTGAGCGGACGTGGGGGTTTGACCCCAGGTGGAGGCCGAGCCGGCTCAGGGCTGTCAACAAAATGCCAAGGCTTTCTACGCGCGAGCAGAAAATCCTCGACGCCATTCGCAGCCTCGGGGACGGTATTCTCCTAGGCGGCCTCATAAGCGAGGACGCTTTAGTGAATGTAGGCCTGAGCTCGGCGCGTCCTCAGGGTAAGGGCAATAGTAGGAAGCTTGTCTCTTTTTTCTTTTTTTTTAACGTTCTGGGTCTTATTCTGCTCGTCCTTGCAGATATCGCGAAGATGGTTACCAAGAGCGAAGTATTATACGCTCGGTTCTGGAAGAGGGCGGCTGAGCTCGGAGGGGAGCCGCTTGAGCCGAAGAAGAAAGCAAAGGTCCCCGCCCCTCGAGTCGGCTCTCCCAAGGCCGTTAGAAAGGGAGGGTCGAGCTCCGAGCCCGCAGGCTCGGAGGGGGCGGCGTTGGCGCTCGCGTGTCCGGTGCCAATCTCTCAGATCTGTAGTCAGCCTCCCGCCCAACCTGAGGGGCCGGCACCCGAGCCGGGGAGCAGTCAAGGGGTCACGAGGCCAGAGGCAGGTGGGTCCGGCTGTCCCGACCCGGCGGGCAATCAAGAGCGGCGGTCCTACGTCGTGGAGTGGACATTGTTCGAGGATGAGTCGGCCCTCGAAAACATTGAAACGGCGTGGCAACTTTTCCGCGTCGCGCTCCTCTCGGCCGACAGGGCGAGGATTCAGGCTATGAGCCAGAACCAATTCTTGGACTCGGCTCGCTTCTCTGCAATTCGGGTAAGTTTTTGTTTGGTGTTTCTTCGCACAGTTTTTTCGTTCTCCCTTGGCCTAACTTTTGCTTTGTTTACAGCATCTCCACGAGACCGAGACCCTGATCGCCCTCAGTGCGGACTACCGAGATCGGGCTCGTCGGTGCTCGCAAGCACGGGAGGGGGCCTAGAGGAAGGCGGCGGAGGCCGAGAAAAAGGTGGCAGAGCTCGAGCTCCATAAGAAGGAGCTCTCGCTCAGAGTAGACGCCACCGAAGACGAAGCCAAGCTCCTGTCGATGGCGCTTGATGAAGAGAAGGCCGCCCATGCTCTGACTAGATCAGAGCTGCGGGCCGCCGAGGCTCGCCTAGCTGAGGCGCGGTCCCTGCTCGTCGTCCGCGAGCAGTCAATAAGGAGTGCAGAGCTCAAGGCCGAGGAGCTCCAAACTCGGCTCGGAGCCCAGGAGAAGGAGGCCCAGGAGCGGGCTCGAAACGCCGTCCAGCTCTTCCGAGAATCGGAAGAGTTTCGGGAGCTGCTCGAGGAGGAAGCTGTGAACGGCCTTATTCAAGGGTTTACCGACTTCCGCAATCATCTGCGCCGGCTTTGCCCCGACTTCGATCTCAATCTGCTTCAGCCCGGAGCCGGAGTCGAGGGCCTCGAGACGGAGTCGGCTGAGGCGACCGGAGAGGTTGCTCCGGAGGCCACCACGGAGGCCGCTCGGGGAGCCACTCCCGAGGTCGCGTCTAGAGGCATTGAAGGCGGCGAGCCTGGGACCACTGCCGGAGGGACCGAAGCTGGGGGCGTTGAAATCGAGCCCGGGGAGATCTCGACCAGAGATGCCGCCACGGCCGCATCTTAGTTGTGCTTGATGACCCAAAGATTGATTTAAAGATTGATTTTGATGATCACAAAACCTTGAAGTATAAATACTAATGTTTGTGTTGCAAGGAGAAAGATATTTATTTTGTAAGGAACATAGCAAGTTGGAAGAACACAAGAAGGCCTCCAAAGCTCTCAAGAAAAGTTGGAAGAAAGCTACAATTTATTGGCCCAAGTCTCAAGTTCAAAGGATTCAATTTAGAAGAGCAAGTTTTAAGAAAAATTCAAAGGAAAGGCACTCGAGTCGACTCCTACAGTTCCGAGTCGACTCCAAGGAGCAACAGACAGACGGACAGAAAGATTCATCTCAGAACCTGTCAACGAGTCGACTCCTGAAGAGCGCGAGTCGACTCCGATGCTTGCCGAGTCGACTCCAGGGTAGTATGAGTCGACTCCTAGGAGTCACAGGCAGAAAAGTCAGAGAGGAGTTTTCGGGTCTGAGATTCGAGTCGACTCCAGTGAAACGCGAGTCGACTCCGATGGTTGGCAAGTCGACTCCAAAGAAAGTGAGAGTCGACTCTCAGAGGAACACAAGAAAAAAGTCAGAGAGCATTTTTGGGACTCTGAGATTCGAGTCGACTCCCGCAGTACGCGAGTCGACTCCGAGACTCCGCGATCATCAACAGACAGAAGATCAAGTTACTGCCTCTGAGATTCGAGTCGACTCCCAGACATCTCGAGTCGACTCCAAGACAGCTTCACATCAAAAGGGAGAAGACCAAGTTTCGGACACTGAGAGCCGAGTCGACTCCCGCAAAGTCTGAGTCGACTCCAAGACAGCGCAACCCCAAAGACAGAATACGGTATTTTTGTCTCTGAGAGGCAAGTCGACTCCAAGACAGTTCGAGTCGACTCCAAGGCAGCGCGACCCCAAAATACAGAGGATCAGTTTTCGGGCTCTGAGAGCCGAGTCGACTCCAAGAGAATCCGAGTCGACTCGAGGAAGAAAATCAGAAAATATGTCCTCTGGATTCCTGAGAATGAGCCGACCCCTAAGCGCCCGAGTCGTCTCCAGCTATTGGCGAGTCGACTCCAGTTTGGTCCGAGTCGACTCTAGGACAAAGCAAGCACATTAATTCAAATTTGGAACAGTGGCCGAGTCGTCTCCAGTAAAGC